>NC_089815.1:784890-883555 GCF_029633855.1 Hoplias malabaricus | reverse complement strand
TGATGGGTGGGACTGTTAATACATTAGATATTAAATATGATATTAGCCTGAGAAAGATATTGAAGTCATCTGAAAGTAAAAGCAGACCCTGTCAAGGGATAAAGTAATATCCCGAGGGTCAGAGTGAATCTCCTGAACCTTCCACAGAAAGAAAACTGCCTGGAGGATCAAGATGACATTTGCTACACTTTTTTTCCCCCAGAGTGCATTTCATTAAAGTGGTGTGACAGGGAGTGGTGCAGAGCGCCGGCGCAGAGGTGCAGCTCTTTCACTGATGAGGAAGTCAAAGCATTCTGATAAAGTCTAAAATCCGAGGAAAACCTCGGGAACTGGAGACGCACTTCCCCAAAAAAACACACTGGATTTTTCAGCTTCTGCCCGAGCAAAGATTAAATAAACGGAAAATTAATAGAGACTTACACACCACAGAAAAACAAGCTTTAATCTCCTGTCCGTTACGTCTGTTCCGGAGTGTACAGGATTATATTGGCAACAAAAATGCAGGAGGAGAATCAATGAGCTGTACTCGAGTTCACCGTGAGCTGAGGGGAGTAAACACCAGTCGCAAGAAGTGAAGGAAAAGTGCCTTGAGATCTTTGCTAACTGCATCATCTCTGTATATTCTCTGTTATAACATCAGAGGTCTGTTGGTATATGCAGCTCTTTCCATCAAACTCGTATTAGTAGTAGTGTTGCAGTCACACAGCTCCAGGGGCTTGGAGGTTGTGGGTTCGATTCCAGCTCCGGGTGACTGTCTGTGAGGAGTGTGGTGTGTTCTCTCTGTGTCTGCGTGGGTTTCCTTCGGGTGACTGTCTGTGAGGAGTGTGGTGTGTTCTCTCTGTGTCTGTGTGGGTTTCCTCCGGGTGACTGTCTGTGAGGAGTGTGGTGTGTTCTCTCTGTTTCTGTGTGGGTTTCCTCCGGGTGACTGTCTGTGAGGAGTGTGGTGTGTTCTCTCTGTTTCTGTGTGGGTTTCCTCCGGGTGACTGTCTGTGAGGAGTGTGGTGTGTTCTCTTTGTGTCTGCGTGGGTTTCCTTCGGGTGACTGTCTGTGAGGAGTGTGGTGTGTTCTCTCTGTGTCTGTGTGGGTTTCCTCCGGGTGACTGTCTGTGAGGAGTGTGGTGTGTTCTCTCTGTTTCTGTGTGGGTTTCCTCCGGGTGACTGTCTGTGAGGAGTGTGGTGTGTTCTCTCTGTTTCTGTGTGGGTTTCCTCCGGGTGACTGTCTGTGAGGAGTGTGGTGTGTTCTCTTTGTGTCTGCGTGGGTTTCCTTCGGGTGACTGTCTGTGAGGAGTGTGGTGTGTTCTCTCTGTTTCTGTGTGGGTTTCCTCCGGGTGACTGTCTGTGAGGAGTGTGGTGTGTTCTCCCTGTGTCTGTGTGGGTTTCCTCCGGGTGACTGTCTGTGAGGAGTGTAGTGTGTTCTCTTTGTGTCTGCGTGGGTTTCCTTCGGGTGACTGTCTGTGAGGAGTGTGGTGTGTTCTCTATGTGTCTGCGTGGGTTTCCTTCGGGTGACTGTCTGTGAGGAGTGTGGTGTGTTCTCTCTGTTTCTGTGTGGGTTTCCTCCGGGTGACTGTCTGTGAGGAGTGTGGTGTGTTCTCCCTGTGTCTGCGTGGGTTTCCTCCGGGTGACTGTCTGTGAGGAGTGTGGTGTGTTCTCTCTGTGTCTGCGTGGGGTTCCTCCGGGTGACTGTCTGTGAGGAGTGTGGTGTGTTCTCCCTGTGTCTGCGTGGGTTTACTCCGGGTGACTGTCTGTGAGGAGTGTGGTGTGTTCTCTTTGTGTCAGCGTGGGTTTCCTCCAGGTGACTGTCTGTGAGGAGTGTGGTGTGTTCTCCCTGTGTCTGCGTGGGTTTCTCCAGGTGACTGTCTGTGAGGAGTGTGGTGTGTTCTCCCTGTGTCTGCGTGGGTTTCCTCCAGGTGACTGTCTGTGAGGAGTGTGGTGTGTTCTCCCTGTGTCTGCGTGGGTTTCCTCCAGGTGACTGTCTGTGAGGAGTGTGGTGTGTTCTCTATGTGTCTGCGTGGGTTTCCTCCGGGTGACTGTCTGTGAGGAGTGTGGTGTGTTCTCTATGTGTCTGTGTGGGTTTCCTTCGGGTGACTGTCTGTGAGGAGTGTGGTGTGTTCTCTCTGTTTCTGTGTGGGTTTCCTCCGGGTGACTGTCTGTGAGGAGTGTGGTGTGTTCTCTCTGTGTCTGCGTGGGTTTCCTCCGGGTGACTGTCTGTGAGGAGTGTGGTGTGTTCTCTCTGTGTCTGCGTGGGTTTCCTCCGGGTGACTGTCTGTGAGGAGTGTGGTGTGTTCTCCCTGTGTCTGCGTGGGTTTCCTCCGGGTGACTGTCTGTGAGGAGTGTGGTGTGTTCTCCCTGTGTCTGTGTGGGTTTCCTCCGGGTGACTGTCTGTGAGGAGTGTGGTGTGTTCTCTCTGTGTCTGTGTGGGTTTCCTCCGGGTGCTCCGGTTTCCTCCCACAGTCCAAAAACTGACGTTGGTAGGTGGACTGGCAACTCAAAAGTGTCTGTAGGTGTGAGTGTGTGAGTGAATGTGTGTGTGTGAGTGTGTGTGTTGCCTTGTGAAGGACTCCAGGGTGTATTCCCGCCTTGCGCCCAATGATTCCAGGTAGGCTCTGGACCCACCGTGAATGAATCTCATTTAATCCTGCTACAGCTGTAGGGTGAAGCGAAGCCAGGTGTACCGTACGGAGTGCATCTCACAGCTCCCTATGCTCTACCACCCACAACACTCTACACAATACCCACCTGGGGCTGGTAGCCAATCACATTGATGCAGCGAGGGTCCACAAAGGTGATGATGCCGTCCGAATTATGGCGGGACAGAAACTCTGTCGGCACCGAGAGTCCGTTCATGTCCATGGACATCGGAGAGCTGGTCACCTGAGGGCGAGACAGGAAGAACAATCCTAGTTGAGAACCACTTTGAGTTTATTAGAGTTCGTGTAAGGACTTTTCTCTGACGTTATTTGTGAATTAAAGCAACCATTTTTGAGACATTTTTATGTATGTTTTTATAATGTTTTTAATCAAAGCACAACAAAATGCACATGTACTTTCACAGTGTGCAAAAAAAAACATGACTTATTAAAGTCCAACCAGGTTTGCATCCTTTAATCCTTTCCGAACAAACAGAATCCAAATCACTCTCAGCCTCCAATCTGTTTCTGACTTTGAATCAAAAGCCCTAATGTTTATTGTGTTTTTGAAGGCCATCTGCTTCATCTGTCTCTGCTACCTCTTCTTAATTATCTGACCAAAACTGCCTTCAATTCGGCAAAAACCTGGAAATACAGGGACGTAAATTCATGATGAATAAAAGCCTGATGTGGTAGGAACCCTATTAAAACTCTTAGGCTTTTTGTTTATGTTCAGGATTCGAATCACGGGAATAGACCCTTTCGGTGTCCTTTTACGTTCTACACTAAGATATAACGAGATAATTCTGGGGAATTACTGTCCTCACAGCAAAACAAACACCCTTTCCTGTTTGTTTTCATTCAGAAGCTCTGCCTGTTTTAAGGTGGAGTGGTGTATCTGAGTAAGAAGCGACTGTATCTTGTTGGTGTGAATTACCACAGAAACTCATTTGCATTTTGAGTTATTTCAATTCTTAGCACTTTCAGTCTGTGTTTACTTTCATGGAAAGAGTGGCTTGAGTCAATTCCACCTTAAGTTAAACAGCAAAAATAAGACAACATCATCCACCTATCACCCAAATGCCTCCAGATGCCGCTTCTTAGCCATGGCTTTCCCATTCATGAGCCAGGGCTGTGTACAAACACATGACCTTTTTACAGAGTGTAAACACAGAACTCAGTGAGGAAACATTCATGTTCTGGATTAAAATACACGAGAGCAACAGTGAGGTCAGCTTCTGATGATGGGTGACTAATCCTAGATCACAAACACCACTCCAACTGGATGCACCTCTAACACTTGGCACTGTGCACGGTGACCCTGGCCGGTGCAGCTGTTCCATTTTCGTGGTTTTCTATAGAGATCTGAACACAAATCACCACCCGCGTCCATAATGTATTCCATTTCAAAGAGCACAACCATGGCTGATCTCCACTTCACATGAAAGGTAATAACAGAGGGCACCAGACTTTTAGCGGTCAGCGCACACACCTGCAGTCTTCCGATGGCCACCAGACAGTACTTGCTGGTCTGACCGGCTTCTGTGTCCTCTTCAGGAATAGTCATCCCTGAAAAACAAACCAATTCCAAACAATCGTTTGATGAACGTCTTATTTATGCCCTTCACACACACACACACACACACACACACAGGTAAATAATAAGCATATGGCGAGTTATGCTAATGCGGCTGATGTGAAATTTCTCAATGGCACGCTCACTCACGCTCTGTTCTGCCAAAGCTGCCATTACCACAGATGCTTAATACAAAACAAGCGAACGGATCCTAAATCACTTCCACTGGAGAGTCTGCTCCTGACGCTCCGTCCAAACCATCAATGTTCATTGTTTCGGTGAAAACCATCTGCTTCATCTCTGCTCTCCCTTGTCTTAATTACTCAGGAATTTTCAGATACATAACAAACAGCAAAACCCTGGGTAACGTAAACACCATCGCCGGAAAACCGCGGGCGCTTCTTCAGGGAATTCTGAACGAGAGACAGTCGGCCCGTTCACGTCCTCATTGACCTGGGCCTGCCGCCTGTCTCTCCGTCCCCCGTCTGCGCCTGTCTGACAGTCCGTCTGACTCTTACTGACCGTCTGGGTCTGTCCGGCTGAGAGCCTGTCTGTCTCTTTCTCACGTAACTATAGGATAAAGCGTCCAGCTCTGGTCTGTATCCGCGAGTCAAAGCCTGTGTTTCTGCTCAAACAACTACAAAAACATGTAAAGAACAAAACCAGATTAAACACCAACTTTTCATCAGATTCATACCATAATAAAAGCCCTTCGCTATTTACAAACACAAATGTGGTGTGGATTCAAAGTCCTCTGCTCGTTTCAGCAACACAAGTAAGTAATAAATCAAACAAAAGCCCACGCTGCTGAAGTGTAAGAAGACTAAAGAGCTGGTAGATCATCTGCAGATGTAAATAATAATGCAAGATGTTGGAGGAGCGAGCGTGAGCGACAAACACAGAGATACTCCAAGCTAAAGACATCTAAAGAAGACTGTTACGCGTAAAAACCAAAATCCTAGTGTTGAAAACGGCTGGAGCGGACAGCGGAGCATCGATAACAAAGAGTTGGCAGAAGCCAGCGCTGTTAGAATGACCAGAGGCGCTGGAGAAGCTACAGCTGAGCGCTCGCAAAACATTTGGCTTCACGGCCAGTGAGATGACGCTCATAAAACACACATTGTTTAATCAGCAGGTCGATTTGTCTGCTGTCCAACGTGAGACGAGCGTCCGTTTTCATGTTCGGGCGCCTCTACATAAACAGGGTCGTCAATAACAGCCGTACAGAGAGAAACATCAAGTGCATCCACTCCTCAGATGTTTGGGTTTGAATAGCAATGAGCTTCAGCACCATCTGCCCCAGACCGACTGTGTCCCCGGCTCAGTGAGGCCTAACCTGGGCTTAACCACAGCTCGGTGGGCTCACGGTGGGCTGTAACCCTCTGTCACTCTGATACACATCAAAACGTTCACTAATCTTTATCCGTAATCATTTCCCAAATTAAAGCAGTCCAAAGGTCAAGTTACTGACAGCTCTCAGACGCACAGAAGTGCCACCGCCACCCTACAGTACCATCAGTGTGTACATCTACAATCATCTACCATTTAGAGTCGCACGGTTCTGTTTATTTTAATGTAAACAAACAAGAGTCTGTCCCAAACCTAACGAGCTGCCTACGTGGGCACTGACTCCGCAGACAGACGTCTAAGTCGGAAGAGTTCTAACAGACGTCCGTCCTCATGAGGCTTTATTATTGAGATGCTGTAGTTAGAGAGCGACAGCATCACGTCTCGTTCACGCCCACCTCATGCAGCTGGTGTTTACTTCCCTCAGCTGCTAGCGTCGCCTCAGTGTTTCAGTGTCACACAGTATCACAGTTTGACTTATTTTGGCTGTGAGAGAATAGAGAAATAGGCGGGTGTTGTGCTTGCGTTGCATCATGGGATTGCCTTCACGGCTGAGGTATGATTCAATGCCAGATTAAGGTATCTCAGTAGGCAGCGTATTTAAGGTGTCTAAGACTTGGGCGTCGGGAGCACGCACATATTTTAACAAACCTCTAATGAACTTGAACATTAATTACATCATTTTTACATAAGAATATAATTTATACTGACACCTGGTGGCCTGGATGTTTCAGAGAAGAACATTCTGCTGATGACTGATGGAGAATGTGCTGTAGATGGTTGTATGCAGCCTTTTAGAGAAGGGCTTGGGTTTCTCTACTGTAACAAGCTTGAAATCGTATCAAAATTGGTGCTGTATAGAACCCTTTCCTAAAAGGTGCCGTATAGAACCATCTACAGCACATTCTCCATCAATCTGAAGAACCCCTTCACAATGCACAGAACCCTTTAATCATGCTAAAGGTTCTTCAAGTGTTCGCTGTTATATTTTGGACCAATTTCTTTACTAAAGAACCCTTGTAGAACCGTTTTTAAGAGATTTTTAAGAGTGCGGTGCTGCACAGTAGTGGCCCTCAGGTCCCCACAGCCACAACAAGCAAATCCATCGGCCGCATGCAACGAAGTGTCGCCGTGTGAAATCAGCCACTGCAGCACATTCAATTCAAATGAATTGGATTTTACTCCGTGACCCTTGTGACCTCAGCTTTAAACCCATGTGGGCGGGCGCTCTGTGGAGGATAAACTCTTCCAAAATATTTCATAAATATTGTTAGCTGCATTTTTAAGGTCAGAAATGACTTGTTCCTCCTGTCTGGAGGCCGTTAACGGAGCGGGAGGAGTGTGTCCACTGCTCAGGACATTTAGTCCCAGCTCGCATCAGAGGAGCATGACAGCGCAGCGGAGGAATGTGCTATTTTTGGAGGGGATCATAAACAGGAAAAGAAACATGTGTGATTAATCTACACACACACACACACACACACACACACTGATCCATCACAGACACAAAGCAATGGACTGGATTTCATATCTTTGGAGCTGCTTTAGTGACCCAGCTCTTTCTCTAAACCCCCCCCCCCCCACCCCCCACCCCCAAAACACACCTGCTGGGGGCTGATGGGAATTCCAGGCCAGTGAGGGCCTTAAAACATCCCATTGAACTCTGGGATACTCTGCGGCTGCAGCCTGTCCCACTGCCCCAGTCAGTCCAACTCAGCCGAGCGGCCAATTCCTCATTCTTCTGGCAGAGGAGCGAAATCCCTCGTCCAGAAACAGAAACGGACACAAAGGAGTCGGCCGTCTGCGAGAAGACGCGGCACAGAATGTGCCTTAAAGGAGCGGCGGGCCATTTTTACCACCACAAAGTCCCCTTGCTCTTCCTGAGGGAAACTATTTATGCTCCATAGAGGGGGTCCTCCACATAGGGGCAGCGGTGCTCGGCACAGAATCAGGTTTAGTACGTAATCTCTGACACCACCCGGCCACTAGGTGTCAGTGCAATGACAGAAGTGTCATAACCTCAAAAAGATGCATTGGAGAAAATGACTGATGGCTCCTTTAAATGGATGATACCAATGATGGTGCTGGCTCTTGTCTGAAAATGTGTTTATATACAACTAGAAATATAAATATAGGGGCATACAGAGCAGTAATAAAGTGTAAATAAAGGTGTAAATAAACAAATAAATAAATACCTGCTGGTGGCCAAGCCTTGATGTAGCCAGTGCAGTGTACCACAGAATACTGCGCTTCTCCTTCTTTAGAGGGACCCAGACCGTTCCTAAAATATTCAAGCACACACACACACACAGCCGTATGTTAGACACCATACAGGTCACAGAAGGATTACCCTCTCCCAAAAATCCATTAGGAAATCGAGCGTGCGCTTCAAAAACAGCCTCCGAAGAGGGAAACGTGTCTTCAGACGTGTTCCCCCCGAAGCATTTTATCTTTCAGAGAAACACCGTTCCGCAGCGAGCACTCAATCCATCCTCCCCGCTTCATTCCACAGCCTCGTACCACCCAAAACAGCCCCGAAAATGACAGCCGCCCATACAGCAGATTTATGGACATGCAGAAAGTAGGAAAAGAAGCCAAAGTCATCCGCCGGGCCACAACCGCTCAAAGAAACGGTGGATTAAAGCTAGAAAGCATGGTGCTGCCTTGGAGCTGTAATATCTTGGAGGAGGGGAAGGGTACACGTCTGAGTTAGAACTGGATAAAGCTGTTAAAAGTGAGACGTGATGCTTCACATTCGTCACGGAGAAGTAAACACTTCTAACAGAAGCTCCATCCAGCAGGTTTCCATCTGTCCACGAGCTGGGATCCAGAACTAAACATCTATCATCAGCACCTGACCTCGCTGAGGTTTACGTGGTGGAAAGCCATCAAATCCAGACAGCAATGTTCCAACAGCTAATGTAAAGCCATCCAGGAAGAGCCCAAAAGAGGAATACACTATGTATTAGTGCTCTATGCCTCAGAAGGAATGCAGGATGTGGTCAAAAAGAAGACCTCAGTTGCTGATCTGATCCCTAGATCGTAAGGCAAGGCAGGGCAAGTTTATATAGAGAGCACCTTTTGCGCAAAATGGCCATACAGAGTGTTTCCTCCTCCCTCAACATGCACAGCTGCCCTTGAGCAAGGCACCCAACCCCCAAATGCTCCCAGGGTGCCACAGTGGCTGTCTGTTGCGATGGGTGTGTGTTCACTGCCTCTAATTACAATTTGTGTGTGTGTGTGTGTGTGTGTGTTCTGTTCATATGAGCAGAAAAGAGGAGAAGCTCTTATCACCATGTGCTGTTTTTTATTTTATTTTGTTTTATTTTGTAGCAAGTAAAAGATACACACTGGATAATTAGGATGATTTAAAGGGAACAGCTACGACTGTGGGGAAAGGCAGCTCTAATCTCTACGTTTTTTTAAGGTGGAACAGTGTGTTTGAGGGAGAATAATGACCATTGTTTGTACGTGTCTGAAGTGTAACTTGTCTGTAAGGTTTTATTCACTGTTTGAAATCTCACAGAGACTCGTTTGTAACTCGAGTTGTTTAGTTTTGTAGCGCTGTCGCTAATGCAGTTAGCGGTGTCCTGACTTTGGAGACATTCCCACCTTAAATGAGCTGAAACAGCAAAAATGTGTCAATATGAACAACCTGTTCAGCAGGAATAGAGCAACATCCTCATTTTGTTTCGTGCTTTTCAATGTTTGGAGTCTCTCTGTTAAATAAAACAACAACAGATGCCTCTGCCACGAGCAGAGAGAGAGAGAGAGAGAGAGAGAGAAAGAGAGAAAGACAGAGAGAGAGAGAGAAAGAGAAATAGAGAGAGATAGAGAGTGAGAAACAGCGAAAAAGAGTGAGAGACAGTGAGAAAGAGAGAGATAGAGAGAGAGAGAAAGAGAGAAAGAGAGAGACAGAGAGATAGAGAGAGAAAGAGAAATAGAGAAAGAGAGAGAGAGAGAGAGAGAGAGAGAGAAAGAGAGAAAGAGAGAGAGAGAAAGAAAAATAGAGAGATAGAGTGAGAGACAGCGAAAAAGAGTGAGAGACAGCAAGAAAGAGAGAGATAGAGAGAGAGAGAAAGAGAGAAAGAGAGAGAGACAGAGAGATAGAGAGAAAGAAAAATAGAGAGAGAGATAGCGAGAAAGAGAGAGAGAGAGAGAGAGAGAGAGCCTATATATAATCGTGAACTACACCTTTAACTTGATTTTTAATGCACACGCTGGTAGTAAATTAAATATTGACATGTTTTTTGCAGTTTGTAGCTGAGGAAGGGGCAAGTTCTCAAAAGCAGACAGTGGGGGGGGAGGAGTTCGGGTTTCTTTTTCTCCAAATGCCACTGCTCCAAGTCCTTTGCTGAAAACACATGGTGCAGCTGAAGTTGTAGTCTCTCAAAAACCTGAACGTCATCCTTACCTTTCCACAGAGAGCAGTGCCGAACACGCCCGGTCCGTTTGGGAAAACCGCGCTAATTAGATTTTTGGCCGAATCATGGCTTTAATTTGTTTCTTCCACTGCACACTTCAGCAGATCCATTATTTATCAATTATTCATCCTCCACCTCCTCGTATTTCCATAGGAGCGCATTGTGATATACATCTAAACTGACACCACATCCATACACGCGGAATTCAATTTACGTTTAATTTCAGCTGTAAAAGCATCCTGATTATAGCTCTGAGCTCTCTGTGGTCAGGAGGCCCTCCATTACAGTCGTACACCTCTTCAGCCCCGGTCCTGGACTAGCATTAATCTGTGTGAAGAAAACCAGTCTCGGGGGTAGATCTGACCCAGATGAAGCTACATTCCTCAGCTGTCACGGGCTTCAAACAACACGTCTCCCCGTGTCCAGGTTGTGTGACATATGGGGGTGGTTGTATAGGCGAGGGTTAAAAGGGCAGATTCGGAGAAGACAATAAGGAAACCCCTGCTGTGAGATTCTCAGGATGAAGTTTCCAGGAAAGCACTTAAAGGAACGCAGAAGTGGGCAAAACAACCACTTAAAGGAACAGTCTACAACCTAGAGACTCTATGTAAAATCTAACACCAAGCAATCAGTCAGAGCCCATCCCCCTGTAGCACCACCCTTCACTCAGAACACACTCGTCACAAACCTGTCCAATATTTCCTCGTTTTAAAGCCGCGGAGAGTTCATCGGCTGTAAATAAATATCACGGAGTATTTAACGTATATTTATTCGTAGAGCTCGGTGAGGGCGGGTCACAACACCCGATGATTGACAGTGGAGTCGCCATGGCAACGTAAATCACGCACCATCAGAAGAGCCATAGCACAGCAGGGGTCTTAGAGTCCACTACTGCGCCTCGGTTCGTTACATTCTCGTCTGCAGAAAGAAAGTTAAAGATCTCTACGTTTTTGAGTTAAAATGGGATTTATGACATTAATTCATCTTTAATAAATAGCTAAAATATACAGCTATTATACAATAATAATGTAAATATAAACGAAGCTGAAATAAAATACATTCGCTGTCCAAAGACAAACATGTTACTGCTTCATTCTCAATCAATAAACAACAGAAACGCTCCAAAATGACTCTTTCTCTGTCTCCTGTAAAGTAGAGCCCCTCAGGGGGCTTCAGCAGTGGGCACAGTGTTCCTAGCGCAGGGGGTGGGGAGCTCAGGGGCCTGGTTCATGTGTGTAGTGGTCATACAGTTCCGTGGCTGTGGTTTTTGTTGAGTGACTGTCCTCTGCCCCCGTACGCTGGGGCATTACTGAGGCTGTGGTGTACTGCCTCAGCTCATAAGAGTTATGAAGCCTGTCATTGTTTGTTTGTTTCCCACTCTTCACAGGTTCATCGAGGTTCTGTTTGTCTTTGTCGTGGAGATCCAAGCCGAGTTAAAAGACCCCGGACTGAAGGGGGTGTTCTCCTGTGACGGTGCGAGTGTAACCAGATCACGATAATGAAGCTCGTCGTTTACAAACCGTCTGATTACAATCGCCATAATCAGATTAATATTAGTCGTTTATTATATCATTAAAGTAAATGTGTTAGCGTTGGCCGTGAGACGATCATCTGAACTGAAAAAGGCAAAATAAACACTCTCATGGAGATTTATTTCCTCGCGAATAAAAACATATTACATCAAAGACATTTAGTAATAAAACATTTCCATATGAATAAACATGACATGGGAGAGAAAGAGAAGAGAGAGAGAGAGAGAGTGAGCGTGAGAAAGAGTGAGAGAGAGAGAGTGAGAGAGAGAGAGAGAGAGAGATGTGATCCAGAGGGGCACTGCCACACCTGAAGACAGCAGAGAGAGAGAGTGAAGACCTAAAGAGAGAGAGAGTGAGTGAGTGAGAGAGGGAGAGAGTAAGTGAGAGAGAGAGAGTGAGAGATAGAGAGAGAGTGAGTGAGAGAGGGAGAGAGTAAGTGAGAGAGAGAGAGTGAGAGATAGAGAGAGAGTGAGTGAGAGAGGGAGAGAGTAAGTGAGAGAGAGAGTGAGAGAAAGAGAGAGTGAGGTAGAGAGAGAGAGAGAGAGTGAGTGAGAGAGGGAGAGAGTGAGCGAGTGAGGTAGAGAGAGAGGGAGAGAGAGAGAGTGAGCGAGTGAGCAAGTGAGAGAGAGAGAGTGAGAGAGAGAGTGAGAGAAAGAGAGAGTGAGGTAGAGAGAGAGAGAGAGAGAGAGTGAGTGAGAGAGGGAGAGAGTGAGCGAGTGAGGTAGAGAGAGAGGGAGAGAGAGAGAGTGAGCGAGTGAGCAAGTGAGAGAGAGAGAGTGAGAGAGAGAGGGAGAGAAAGAGAGTGAGAGAGAGAGGGAGAGAGAGAGAGAGTGAGCGTGAGAAAGAGTGAATGAGAGAGAGAGTGAGAGAGAGAGAGAGAGAGAGATGTGATCCAGAGGGGCACTGCCACACCTGAAGACAGCAGAGAGAGAGTGAAGACCTAAAGAGAGAGAGAGTGAAGACCTAAAGAGAGAGAGAGTGAGAGAGAGAGAGTGAGTGAGTGAGAGAGGGAGAGAGTAAGTGAGAGAGAGAGAGTGAGAGAAAGAGAGAGTGAGGTAGAGAGAGAGAGAAAGAGTGAGTGAGAGAGGGAGAGAGTGAGAGACAGAGAGAGAGAGTGAGCGAGTGAGGTAGAGAGAGAGGGAGAGAGAGAGAGTGAGCGAGTGAGCAAGTGAGAGAGAGAGAGTGAGAGATAGAGAGAGAGTGAGAGTGAGAGAGAGAGTGAGAGAAAGAGAGAGTGAGGTAGTAGAGAGAGAGAGAGGTAGAGAGAGAGAGAGCTTCTTACCTGTATCTCTTTCTCATGTTGGACAGTCGGTTGAGGGAGATGTGATCCAGAGGGGCACTGCCACACCTGAAGACAGCAGAAAAGACCAAATAAAATCAAATATTACACACACCAAAAACACTCTAGAGCCTTCTCTCTCTGCTTTTCCAAACCACAGGCCGCCCAAGCGTCCAGGAAATCCCAAAATGATTTACAGCTCAGTGACTGGTGATGGAGTTCATCAGAAAGTTGGCGGGTTCCTCTCGACCCCAGAGTCGACTCGTTACAGATCAGCCCTCGATCGAAAGTGAGCGTAATGACTTTAAGTGTCGCTGTGATGTCATCCAAACAAACTCCTGCCGTCAACAAAATGTCACGTCCACTCAGCGCCGCTGAGAACCAAAGTCGAGTCCGATTTATTTGTGTAGAGCTTTCTGTAACAAGATGGCGTCGCCAAGCAGCTTCAGACAAATGCAGCTTTAGAGAGGAATTAAAACAAAAACAAAATGGATGGCAGGGAAATCTCCCTCAAAGACGGAGGAAGAAACGTCGGGAAGAACCCGGAGACACACAATTTATAAACAAGGAGCTCAGGTTCTGAACTGCAGGTAAATGCAGCCTCAGACTCTGTGTGGACAGTGGAGGCCTTCTGTGCTGAACCGGTCCCATCACAGATCTGAGAGTTATGAGGTCATAGGAGTGGAGCTCGTGGAGTTCTGGAGTATAGCGAATCTGAATGTTGTCAGAGAGAGGTGGGCGAATCCGGCAAATCTTACTCTAACAGCCAGAGAACCACAAGAGCACCAACACCTCCACGAACACGTGGACGATCCCCTGGACCTACAGCCTTTATCTTCAGGGAAAGATTAGTAACAAAAACCACAGCAGTGTCCTTTGGTGTCCAGCACATCTAGGGTTAACTCAGAACAAAGCTTAGCTGTACACACTTTTATAAACTCCAGTACTGAACAACCTTGTTTTATTTTCCCCCAGTTTCTGCAGCGGACATGAGCCAGATTACCATACAGTTTCAGATCCATGTTTGTTCTGTGCTGCAGTGTATTGACGTTCACCACCTGTTCGCTGCCATAGCTTCGCTCCAAGCACGTCTGGGCGGCGGACCGGCTGGGGCAAATTGTGTAAATGAGATTCTTCCGAGAACGATTCCTACACGAGTGTATAGAGCAGGAGGTTTGAACCCGAGGAGAAGTCCTCAGACGAGGCTAATTGAAGCCTCGGGGCCGTATTTCCTCCCACCAGAACCACTTCCATCGCATTTGGCAAGGTACAGTTAATTTTCCCCCGAAGAGCGAAGCCAAGGAGGTTGCTCAGCGTTCACTAATGCGAGGCATGCGCTCGTTCTGGAGCACAACACAAGGACAAACAGAAAAAATGCCCACATCGCTGTATTTCCCTGAAGCCCAGGCCTCTGTCTGAAAGCATTAAAGGTACGGGATTACACAATCGATTCTGGTTTTTAATAACTGCAGTCTTGAGAGCGATGAGGATGTTGTGAAGGATTCAACTAGCCTCGGGTGTGTGTTTCTTGTCAGCACGCAGCCCCCCCACACACACACACACACACTCAAGCTGTCGACCTCCGACACACTGTTCCGATTTTTCAAAAGCGGCCACAAATAGAAACTTCAAACTCACGCACATTCCTGGCTGACACGGCCGGCTGTGATTAGTTCGTGCTGAAGCACGCAATAAAAAGAAGTCTTAAACACACACACACTCGCAAACAGAATGTTGATTTTCAATCACACGACATCACAACACCGTGTTTGTGGCTTCCGCAGACTCTGAATCCGAGGGACGCCTGCCTTCCGTTGATAAAAATAGAGCACCGGCAAATTCTGAAAGGGTCCGCGCCATCAAAACATTCCTCATCGCCAATTTGCGGGAGGCTGAGGAACCTCGGCGCAGACTTGAATCGTCCTCAGAAGAGAAGAAAGAACAAAAACAGCCTCTTCTGCTTCAGAGGACAAAGACCGAGAGACTGAGCACTGGCCTCGTGCAGCTGAACCCTTCAAGGTCTGCTTCCAGGAACGCAAGCGGGTTCAGGCAGAATTTACAGGGTGAAAATACTAAACTGGTCATATCTCCTGAGGAGGGATACTTACGAATTAGGGGTTATGTTCTATGAGTGTGTGTTGCCTGCCATGAGAGAGAAAAAATAGCCCATTCAGCATGTCATTATTATGCGCTCCTGAGGTAACCACGAAATGACCAGAGAATATCTCATTATTTTGAAAAAGTATGCCATAAAAACAACATAATACTCCACGATTATGCGACAGAACATCTCATAAATGCCTCCAGGACAGCCTCGGATTTCTGTGTCTCTGCTCGACTCCCTGTGGATCCGAAAACTTTCAATATATGTCTGACCACGTCCTGAATGACGACATGTCCGTCTAGCACATTTATAAAGAGGACATGTTATGAAAAGCTCATTAATGTGACTATAACTACACAGCGCCATGTGGAAAACCAACCTTCAAAAGGTGAAACCATGAGCAAAATCATTCATTCATTCATTGACACAGAGAGAACACACCACACTCCTCACAGACAGTCACCCGGAGGAAACCCACGCAGACACAGAGAGAACACACCACACTCCTCACAGACAGTCACCCGGAGGAAACCCACGCAGACACAGAGAGAACACACCACACTCCTCACAGACAGTCACCCGGAGGAAACCCACGCAGACACAGAGAGAACACACCACACTCCTCACAGACAGTCACCCGGAGGAAACCCACGCAGACACAGAGAGAACACACCACACTCCTCACAGACAGTCACCCGGAGGAAACCCACGCAGACACAGAGAGAACACACCACACTCCTCACAGACAGTCACCCGGAGGAAACCCACACAGACACAGGGAGAACACACCACACTCCTCACAGACAGTCACCCGCAGGAAACCCACACAGACACAGGGAGAACACACCACACTCCTCACAGACAGTCACCCGGAGGAAACCCACACAGACACAGGGAGAACACACCACACTCCACACAGACAGTCACCCGGAGGAAACCCACACAGACACAGAGAGAACACACCACACTCCTCACAGACAGTCACCCGAAGGAAACCCACGCAGACACAGGGAGAACACACTACACTCCTCACAGACAGTCACTCGGAGCGGGACTCGAACCCACAACCTCCAGGACGCTGGAGCTGTGACAGAGACACTACCTGCTGCACCATGTGCCGCCCCCTGAGCAAAAACATCTGGGGTTGAAGTAATGACATTAACAGATATGGCTAATAAAAGCCATAGCC
The DNA here is from genome assembly GCF_029633855.1 of Hoplias malabaricus. Taxonomy (NCBI): domain Eukaryota; kingdom Metazoa; phylum Chordata; class Actinopteri; order Characiformes; family Erythrinidae; genus Hoplias; species Hoplias malabaricus. Next base: position 867,478 of record NC_089815.1, on the reverse strand, counting down.
AAAGTTTGAACCAGCATCATTGGTTTAACAGGCCACAAAAAAAAGAGTTATACCATACCTCATTCTGCAGATGAAGGACCGTCTGGAGCCCATACACATCCTCATAGAGGACTGCTGTCCCTCCTTCTTCACCGTCCCTGTCTTCAGGTCCAAAATCCGACCTGCAATGAGTAAACGAACAGTTCACCACCAGAGATTTTTAGACGTGGATTTGAACATCACAGAACGAATAAAAAGGTGAAACAAGGGAAAATTACACACACCTCTGGAAGAAAATAAAACTTGCCACAAGGAGCTGTGACCCAGGTGTGAAGAAGGGTTTTGACTCTTTCTTGTCACAATTTGTAATGCTCTGTTTCAATTAGCACCCTACTCCCTACACAGTGCACTTCACAGATTATAAAACGACTTCTACTACGTCTCTACATTGTGAACCGATGTGCAGGGGAAGTGATGCAGACGCATGTGTAAATGCTCAGTTAAAAAGGCTATGGAGCAGACTCTGCTTTAATCAAATCAGCAAAAAAACAAAGCATATTACTGGGCTTTTCCACTGCATGGGTCTGACTCGGCTCCACACGGCTCTGCACGCTTAAAGCTTGTCGCTTCTCCACTAGCACAGCTCCACCCTTGAAATGAAGCCGATGATGTCACAAAACCCCATCTCTAACAGGAATCGTGGGCTTTGAAAACCACAACAATGGCGCTTTTTACTCACCATGTATTCCGCACCCCAGTTCTCACAGATCAGTTTTACTTGTTGCACTTTCAGCTTTCACTGGAGATTCCCATCACCCATCGGCTCGAGGAGCATATAAACCTCTTTAAAACACCTCGAGGTAAAGTTACGAGCTGCTGTTGTGAGTAAAATAAATATAAACGTGTGCTGTAACGTTGAACTGTTTGTGCTGGATTTGAATGCTCTGCTTTTCCTGGTGATTGACAGGTCCCTGGCCAATCAGTGTTCTGCCGGGCTTTCACATCACCATGTAGTACCTAGTCAGCTAGGTTAGAAACCAGAGCGTGCAGGGACTGGAAAAAGTACTGGTTCCAGGGACTAGGACCAGATTTGGCCAGCAGTCAGCCGTGGCCTAGAGAACCATGCTTGGGACCAAAACGTCGCCACATCGATCCCCTCAACAGGCAGGAACACTGAGGGCAGGACATACAAAGGAGCAGCACTGTCTCCTCCCTCAACATTCACAGACAATGCTCACTTCCTAAACAAGCATTCAGAAGAGATCCTGACTTTCAGCAGCAGAGCAGTTCTAGAGGCTTCATCAGCGCGGTTTAGGGCCTGCTGTGGTTGAACATTGTGTCTTTAGATCGATGGTTAGCTGGAAATGAGTTGGAATGAGCACCAACATATTCACAGCTCATCCTCTGTTGTTGAAGAAAGTCAGAGAACCAAATGAAGCAACATCGTGTTTGGAGTGTCCTGGATGTCCAAAGTTTGTGCTTCTTCACCAGGTTCTTGTGCAAATCCAATCCTTCCCAAAATAAATCCGTTTCCCGTACGGCTCGTACGGCCAGTAATGTCTCGGATCCAAAGCATCTCGACATGGTGCTTGGCCAGGACAGCAGTCACAGTGTGATTCATGTCCTATTGTGTCTCAGTGATGCGGAGAGCTGCAAGACAGCAGCAAGCAATGAGCTAAGCCCACAGTCATGTCCATAAACACATTATCGAAAAATCTTAATCAGACAATGTGGTAAAAAAGAGGACTGCAGACAGCTGTTAGAGGCCCCCTGGGGGCAGTGTATATGGGTGTGTGTGTGTGTTGGAGGGGGTACATTAGACTCCCTAAAAGTCTTCTCATACTAAAGCTCTGACGCCGACATATCTGGAAGCACTCGAGTCATCACAGCTCTCCACAAATAACAACACTGTAACGACGAGGAATCTGAACACACTCAGGTCAGTGGTTAATGTCCAGCTTTAGGCACATTAAACACACACACACACACAAACTAAGACTCAAGTAACAGTGAGCAAACACCCCCACAGTGATGCTCAGCCATCTCAGCACATGGGGAGCTGTTAGGTGTCTTGCTCAAGGGCACCTCAGCTGTGGATGTTGAGGGAGGAGAAAGCTCTGTTCCTGCTGATGGGATTGAACTGGCGACCCTTCTTTCCCAAGCCCACTTCTCTTATTCATTTCTACGTGTCATAATATTTATGTACCAGTGAATACGGTACGATTGTAAGAGCAGGTCTGTTTCCTCGGTCTGAATGCCCACATTGCGAGTTACAAGCGGCCTTTTTTCATAACTGTGCCACATAATAACCAGAGTGTATAATATAAGCTCCATTCTCTCCGTTCAGTACAATACACTGGTTATTATACACATGCTGCCACATCTGTATGCCGTTGTCAAATGGAAGAGATCACAAAGAACCTTTCAGACAGGTAAACAATGAGGATATGGCAGGGGTCAGTTCCTCTTCATCATGAAAAACGCAGTGATATTCCAAAGGAAAACCAAAACCGAGAGGGAAAGCTGCCAGTCAATTACAGTTCAGAAAGTGCTACACACAAGAACATTGGAGACCCCCAGCAAATGCTGCAAACTCCAATCACTTTGACCTCTTCACCCCAGAAACGCTGACCCGTACTTGACTTTAACAGCTCCGGGCGGCCGGGGCGGGGGGGACCTTGCTGTGGTTGTGAGCTGATTTCAAATGACACAAAAGTATGAGCTTATCACAGAACTGTCTTAATGCAGAAAGCTCAGGAGAGAGAGCCGTCGGCTGAAATGATAGGACGAATCTTAGGAGACAGGGCTCTTGCGGAGCACAGAAATTCCAGCAAATTCCAGCGCATTCCAGAAGAACGAGAGGCAAGTGTGTACGGGGTCAGATGGGACGCTCTAAACGAAACCAGGCTCCGAGCTAGTTTTTCTAAATGAACAGGACGACGTCAAGTGTAAACAAACAACTCCTATTGTGCAACTCGACCCAGAGTGGGCTCATAACTCACCACAAGAGCGAAGCCCTTACTGCCTTACGCACACTGTAAACCTGAGCGCAAAGAAAAGAAAAACATTAAACATCACGATGGAGGTTACGGTAAATTTGCGCAAGCATCCATCTCCCCTTCCTTTTGTTTTGAGTGGGATGAGTAAGCAGAGGCCGTGTTTATGGAGCGCTAACGCGGTGGCTTGTTGTTTTAGGGTCCGGTTGAAGTCAAAAACCAGGGAAGCAGCGCTGCAGGTAGGGGTTTGCATTGGAGAGGGTTCCCCCCACTGCAAAGAGAGATCCTGGCAACGGAGGAAGGGAAAATGAAACCGCAAGAAAGAGGTGAGGCATTGGCTGAACCTGTTGGACATCAGAGCCTCTCCGAACCCTGAGCACTCTCCAGTTATCAGATCTGTGATGGTTTGGATGGCCTGGTCAATAAAGGTGGTTTTCAGCCAGGAAATACAAAACTGATAGGAAAGCAGAATTTTCCTGGAAACGCGGCAAGTGTTTTAGAGACCCCCCACACGAGTTGCACTCTCTAAACCCTCTGTTCTTTCCCTAAAACTCTTATCAGCCTGGTGTCTTGTGGTTGCCTGGATCAGGAATCAAACCTCTGAGATACCTCACACATCCTGAATGCTGCCTGACTCTAGGTCTACATTCAGCTCCTCGCAGATCCCTGTGGGAGGTTGCCCCTGCGACCCGTCGCCCCACTGACAGCATAGAGAAGACGTCCAAGCAAAGCCCTCGAGGCAAAGCCTTCAGAAACAAGAAAAGAGCCCCTGCCTCTCGAGGCTGAAGCGGGGCATCTACTCCATTCATTAGCGTCTCCAACAGCAGAAAGTGTCCGCTGTCATCTGAACTCTTCCCTCGGCAACTACAGGACAGTTCTGTACAAACAGACACCCTGCACTCAACTGGCACATAGACCCCCATTGTTTTCCCAGGCTTTGTCCTGCTGTTCTTTGAGCAACTGGATCATTATTATTCAAGAAAGGGACAAAGCAAGGAAAGGAATGCCAGCAAATATCCCTGGGCCCAAACAACAGCCAACCTAAACATTTAGCAGAGAAGATGAAAGGACAGGGGAATAACAGTGTCCTTCAAGGGAAGAGGAAAACTGAAATTAACAAAATATATCCGATTTATCTTCATTAAGCAGGGTTTAGAAAACAACAAACCAGAACAGGATGGGCTCCTCGTTAGAAAGAATAAAGTCGTGTTTAGAGACGAGTGGGAAATCAGCTTTGATTCTCGGTGTACGCTCCTTTCATACAAACGTCTGCTCAAGCCTCGTGTCTTTTTAGAGTAGATGTTCTGGTTTAAAGACTAGAAAACCCCATTTCTGACACTGTGTCTTTAAAGTTGTACATTTGGCAAGTTGAGGATTTCTCTGGTGGAAATGTGTAACAGCACGAAATGTACAGAAGAACATTTTGTAACGTGGGTGGTGCTGCGATTTTTCTGATGATTTCAAGAGCCTTCATGTCGAAGGAGATGTATAATACAAAGAGAATTGGATCAAAACTTGATGACGAAAATATCCAAGAATCCATCGCTCTTTAGCTCCATGAGCCAGTGCCCTGTGTCTGAAACTGGGAGATACAAAATTAATACTTCAACTTAAAAATCTCCATTTGGGTACAGTTCTATTTCTGATTTAAACATAGCGCAGACGTAGCCTTGAGGGGACCACCGCAGTGACAGATGCTGGATATATGAGTGTGAAACGTGGACCATTAGATGATGGTGTGGTCTGATAGATGACGAGCAAGACTCCAGTGAAAACTTCAGCCTCATTTCTCACTCCGGAGACAAGCGTTAGCTAGGAGGTGGGCCAAAATCACTCTTAGTCAATTATGCATGCGAGGCCAATACATAACACCACTCTCTCGACCCCCCCCCCCCCTCCAAATCTCCAACACCCACCCACCAAAGGCATCCCTTGGCTGGTTCGTTTTATCATCAGAAAGTATGAGGTTATCAAAACCTTATAAAGAACATTTCAATATTTTATCTGGATCTACTGCAGCCACAGCCTGAACATACAGAGCAAGAGCGGTCATTCCTTACAAGCTTAGATCTGTAAAGATTCCTGAACGTCCGTCACTGCCGATCTGGCCATCTGCGAAATCCACTACTTGACCGAACGTTTCAGGACAACAGTGCTTCTGAAATGAAGAGTTTTAATAAGGATTCTGCTTCCTTTTGCTGCTGTAAAGTCTCCAGCTGTTTTAAGAAGGCTTTACAGTAGAAGTTACAACATTCCCGTGAGGATTCGATGGCATTCAGCCACAAAAACATCCACAAAGTCTTGTACTGGCGCTGAAATCTGGAAAATCTTTCAGGAGGAGCGCATATTCACAAAACAATGAGATCGCACATAAAAGCATACTGTCCTACGTGGAGCCAGTTGAAGTGTTTTGTGCGCTAGATAAGGACGCCCCCCTCCTGTCGGTGGTATGCCAGGCACGGCCAACTGGGAGGAGGCCCCGAGGTAGACCCAGGGCTCCCTGGAGGGATTATATCTCCTGCCTGGCATGGGACCACCTGGGGACTCCCAGGAGGAAGCTGCAGGGTTCAGAGAGGTCTGGTTTTCTTTGCTCACACTGGTGCCAATGTGGCCGTAGAATCAATCGAGCGGAGAAGAAGACGAGAAAAGAGATCAAGCTGGTAATGTTACATTATAAACACAGATCAAATCGGATTCATAAATCATTGTTTCTTGCTTTCACTGGCCGTCCCGTTCCGCCGGACTTGGGGTTGGTATAATTTGTGATTAATTACTAAGCCACAGCCACCATCAGGCACCCAAAAATAATCACCATCAAACATAATCCACTCTGACACTTTAACCACCTCCATTTGGCCGAGGAGAGAGTTGACTGGACGCAGCAGGACGGTCAGTGGAAAGCTAAACAAAAAAGAAGCGCCGTCCAAAATAAAAGACTTGTCCACTTTTGTTCCTGGACGACTCGCTTAATCGAATTTCACAGTGAGTGCTCGGCTTGAATCTCGGGCACCACATGAAATTAGTCAGCCATGGCATCATCGCTGATGTTCAGGGAAATAACGTAGGGGAGTATGCCTTCTGGATTACACATTTCTTCCCAGATCAACTCTCTCAGTGCGAGGGAAGCACTGGAATGGCGTCCTCAGCCAAAACACTTCGCCAGTAAACAGCCGTCATGCCCGATTTGCCCTCAGATTTAATACATCTGTTGTTTTCAGAAATCCAACCTGTGTTGATTTACGTGAAAGCACACTCCAGTCTTTCTAAGATGCTACTGTACTGTCTTTCCGAGAAGCAGGTGGCGTCAAGGCAACAGGGTTTTAGGGCCATCAGGGCCTGGGTTTGAACGTTGTTATGGGTCATCCAAGCCTAGGTGGAATACAGTAGCAGTCAAATGTTTGGACACGCCCACTCAGGGAGGGCTTCCTTTGTTTTGGGTCATTTTCCACATGGTGTGAACCTACAGCACCAGTCAAAAGTTTATACATCTTCTAATTCAATGCATGTTCTTGGTTTTTTTAGTATTTTCTACGTTGTAAATGAATGTGGCTTAAAAACTATGAAGGAACACATATGGAGTGATGTAGTAAACAGAGAAGTGTTAAACAAAGCAGAATATGTTTTATACTTTAGACCCTTCACAGTAGCCCCCTGTTGCTCTGACGACAGCTTCACACACTCTCTCCGTTCTCTCAGTCGGCTTCATGAGGTCGTCACCTGGAACGGTTTTCAGTGAACAGCTGTGGCCTCGTCGAGAGTTCATCTGTAGAACCGCTCACCTATAACTGGGTTTATACAGAGGTAGGGGCTGGTACACAGCTCTATATAGTGACTAGCTCTACTCCACCAATCACTGATGAGGAGGTGTGTCCAAACTTTTGACTGGTACTATAGGAGAGGTGGGTCTGCGGATTCATCCCTGGGGTTGGCAGGCGGTCAGCTGTGGCAACCCCTTGCAGGAGCAGCCAGAGATGATGCACGCTGATGACCACTCTGCACACCAGACCGCCATTAAACTTCAGCACCGTCGCCATATACGTGTGGACACCTCTGGGTACTGAGCGATACTGAGTACACTGCTATGGAGATTGTATCCTTTGCTGCAGGGACAGCTCCTGCTCTTCCAAAAAAGCTGTACGCTACATGTTGGGGCATTTCGGGAAGGTTTTGATGGCATTCAGCCACACGAACGTGAGTGAGGACCAGGGCCGACGTTGGACGCTTAGTTGTGGACCGCAAACACCGCTCCAACTCGTCTCAAACTCAATCTAAATCTGAGATCACAGATTAACTGATCCACAGCCCACGTTTGGGGGGGATTTTACACCCTTCTAGTTGATTCACGGGGGCTGGTGTGCTCTCAGGAGCACAGATCACATTTTTTACTTTTCTCTGGAGATCATATTGTGGTCCTTTCACATTAAAGTAGATGGGAAAGGTTTCTACAAATTGTAATGCAGTTTATCTAACACTATATCTGTCATTTCTATATTATTTAAATACACAATAATATAAAAAAGAACTATATACATCGACTCTAAACAATCAAATAAGGTCTGTAACACAATTAAACAATTTTACAACATTCTTCCTTCAACCACCAGGTCGTCGTTTACTTCACTGACATGAACGGAAGCTACCAGAGCTGTTGAGCACGTTCTCATCTGCATAATGCAAATGTGTGCTTCATTTCATTCGTTAACCACATTAGCATAACCTCATTAGTTTGGAGAGGAAAACACGCAGCTGTGGAGGAGTGGGAGAGCTGCGAGTGTCTTCAGGTGAGAGGACGAGGCTGAATCCAAGGATTTGCTCAGGATTATACTGCCCTCTAGCGAAGGATCCCGTAACGCATGACGTCCTGAAGCACCTCTGCTGTGAATACTGAAGCAGGATTTAAACACCCGGCCGCTCAAGTGTGGCAGAGCGTCTGGAGCTCGTATCCTTCAGCGCAGAGCTCAAAACATTCTCACAACTGCAAACAAGCCAGGGCTTTCTGGAAGGCAACAAACAGCAGGCTCCAGTTCATTTCAGTTCATTAAACCGCAGTGGAAAAGTTCCCAATGTCACAGTCTGACAGTATTTTCTTACACATCTACAGTGAAATTAGCCTCATCAGCTTCCACAACACACTCGTCCTGACCTGCTGCTGACCGGCAACCTCTACGTTTCCTCACTTTGTCCAGTCCAAATCCGATCAAGGATTCTACACCCAGAAATGACAACGCTGATTCGGCCCAAGAGCCACAAGAGCCAGTTTTCCATCGACTCCAGATGCAGCCATAACTGCAAAAGGCCCTGTTCTCCCCAGTGCTTCAACCTAGATTTAGGGACCACCAGAAGAAGCTGGTCATAACGTTGCAACAGTTCAGAGAAGAAAAGAGCTCGCCCAGTCAGAGTCTTAAAATCAATCCTAAAACGTACCGGGAGCCAGCGAAGGGGCAGGACAGGACTCGCTGTTCTCACTGGTGTGGTCTTGTTAAGAAGCGAGCTGCAGAACTTTGTACCAACTCTAACCCTGAGATGTTGGCTTTATTAAAATAATCCAGAGGCATTTGAGAGACCAGTGCGTCCAAAACTTTTATTATTCATATTTATCACTCGGCTTTCTCAGCAAAAAAGGGGCCAGTTTCTTGTTTAATTATAAAAAGCATAGACCTCAAGAAAGGATTCAAAATCAAGAGAAAGAAGTCTGCACTCTCACAACTTAGACTTCAAAGATTTATTTCAGAACCAAATAAAAACACCTGGCAGATTCATAGAGAGTGGACACATCACTGTCCCCTCCCACCCATGTCTCCTTCATCTCTCTGTGTTTATTTTGCCGTGTGTTTTTGTCTCCTGGCGTTTCTCCTGCCACACCCACACACGAGTCCTCAGCGGTCATGTGACTGAACTCCCGGGTGTCCCTTGTTTCCCTGATGTTTCCCTGTCACTGATTGGTCATGTGTTCTTGTGTATTATTTGTGCACACACCCTAACACACACTACGACCACTACGAAGCTGGGAACCGGGGCAAATCCGCTGCTAACACATTAACTCAGCTCAGCACGCTTGAAGGGGGACCCTACCTGCTCAGGTCTGTAATGTCAAGCTTCATGCCGAGTGATGGGTGTGGGAGAGAGGACTATTCTATGTTCCTGGTACGTTACGTTATGCACGAGCATGGCATTAAAACTATAACAAATGTAATTAAAATGAATATAGATAGTTGGAGAATGTCAGCTTAAATATAAACCATAAAAAATGTACAAACCCAATTTACTGACACTCGTTCTGGTGTGATTTTATCTAATGGCTTTGTTGTGGTGTTTTCCATCCTAATAATGACATACCGCTCCTTTAAAGCAGACCACAGCACTCACCGGTCATGGAGTTCTCAGAAGTGCTGAGCTGCTCTCGGAGCTTGTCCACATCGTCCGGATGGACCTGTTCGTACAGAGTGCTGCCGAACCATTCGGACTGTGGGTGGTTCAGGACCGGCGTCACAGAGTCAGAGACGTAGATCACTCGGCCCGTCTCCGCGGCAACCACGAACAGGAAACCATCCGCCGCCTCCAGGATCAGATGCTTCAGTTCCTGCCATAAAAACAACAACATTATTAAATCTGGGCAGGGATTATTACCCTACATCTCTCAACAACGCAACACACATTACTTTAAGAATATTATAACTTTAATCAAACATTTCTAGAATGTTTTTCTTGCTTTTAATGGAACATATCTTTACTCTTTTCCAAAAGGGAACACAGTTCTGTTTCTTAATAAAAATGTCTGTGACCTGCTTTGGTCCAAACCCCACGAGCCCCACAGCAGTGTTCTCCCCCTGTGTAAACAGCCCCTGTTCAGAACGCCCGTTTTCAGCACCTGTTCCTTTAAATGATAATGAGCCGCTCGCTGTTCACCCCGACCCCGAGCGCACAGCAGTGAGGAGCGAGGAGCAGAAGCTCTGGTTTTTAGCCGTTTTCACTCTGTTCTCTTTCTTCTCCGTTTTTACTCAGTGCTCTTATTTCTCCGCGCTCGTTGTGTCTGTTTCACTGAGTTTAACATCGTCTTTGCGCTCTCACATAAACGCGGGTCCAGCGCTGTGATTGGACAGACTCAGACGAGGGGGCGGGGCCATTCTACAGTCTCTGCATTTGACGTCAGAAACGGAGCAGAGTCAGAACGGCTCGTATTTTCATACTCAGGCAGATAACATAAAACTGTCTGAGGGATTCTTGTTTCACAGTGTGTGGGTTGGTGGCCTCCAGATCCCAATATTAATGTCCACATACACTGAAAAGTTTTTTCACAATATGCCCCTTTTTTATCCAGTAAAGGTGTCTTATATGTGTGTGTGTGTGTGTGTGTGTTCTACAATAGACACTTTCACATCAAACTATTCCTCCAGCACATTTAAATATAAAGTAGCACCAACAGGAACGTGGATGTTGTGTGTTGTGTGTGCTCTGTTGTGTCTGGAGAACCTGCTCAGTGAGAAAGGAGGGTTTGTACGCTCCGTCTGTCGACGTATTCCCCGTTCCCCTCATGGACTTCATGTGTGAGACTGCCATGCGGAGGATGGTGAGTTTGTCCGGTTTCCTGGCCAGAGCGCTGCAGGTGGGCACCATGTCCGAGAGCTCGGTGATGTACTGCGTCATTTTATTACGCCGGCGCCGCTCGATCTCGCTGTGGTTCTCTCTGAAGGGAGACAGGGACAGAACCGTTTTAGAAGCATGTAAACAGCCGAGTAATAAAGTAGTATCCTTCACAAAGTGTCTAAACTTCACAGGGGTTTTAATTTGAACAGAAATCTTTAGGAAACTTTGGAATTTCGAAATGAAAATTTGGCTTTGTCTACGATGGACTGGGTCTGAACCCACGAGACACCGATCGGACTGAAGCATTTACAGGAGATGAATGAATGAACGAATGAATGAATGAATGATTTGAACTGAAAGTCTACAAAATCAATGAAGTTGAATCTTCACCTCCAGATTCATAAAAAACGATTAACCAATGCATTGTGGGTAGAAAGACAGTTGGGGACCTACCAATATCTGAACTCGAACACATAAATCATAACAGAGGACGCGCTCAGTGGCTCTACGCCACTCTTAAGGCATGAGTTCAGATGAAGTTCTAAACAGCGCGAGGAAGAGCACTTTAACTGTGACAGTGGTGTTGATGGGAACCAGACGTCTGGAGACTTTAAAGCCTCTTTAAATGGGCCTCACCGACAGTTATTATTAGATTAAATTGGTTTGAATGCAGCGTTTGACGATTGTGACGCTGTTTTACAACAATTTTACACAAAGCTATTGGTTTAAAACATGTTTTAACATCAATTTGTGATGGACACTACATAACCTAAAGTTTTTGGACATCTGCTCCACGGCCCGACACTGGTGGCTTTTTTTGTGGTGGACCTTAGGCTCTGTGCATTTCTACCCGATATTAAATAAAGGAATTAAAGCAATTGGCTTTAAGTGTTATACTTATGGCATTTTAATTATAGAACGGAGCCAATAAGTTCAGAACTGCAGCGCGGAAGGTGTCACTTCCAGACATTTCAATTTCTTTTTCATCTTCCCTGTTCGTCCCGCAGAGTCTTTAGAGAGCGGAGTCGTTTTACATGCCTCTGGGTTAAATAATGTAGTGAACTCCTATAGAGGAGAGTGAATGATGTCATAAATCCAGAGTGTCAGGGACGATGTAATAGTCCTCAAAGCGCTATAGCTCAAAGAGACAGGTCCATTTCACATGAACGCATCAGCGGGAGATAATTAAAGACCACATTAGTAAGGGCCACAGCCCCACACACACACACACACACACAGAGAGACAGGTAATAGAGAGAAAAAAATGAAATAACAGAAACTGTGATAAAGTTAAATGAGAATGAAATCCCGAGACTCTGAGTGATGAAAACACGAGTGATGGGACTTCAACTGGATTCGATTAAAGCCGCGATGCTGTTATTAAAAAAACAAATATGCAAATTTCCCTCTCATCTATAGGCTGTTCTTCTCCTTCAACATCTACATCAACAACCCACTCTACGACTAAAACACTATTCTAAAATAAGAACTATTTCCTTTGCCCCCTCTTCCTCAGCGCTCAGGACCCCCACAGAGCAGGTGTGATGTGGTGGTGGATCATTCTCAGCGCTGCAGTGACACTGACGTGGTGGTGGTGTGTTAGTGTGTGTTGTGCTGGTGTAGAGTGGATCAGACACAGCAGTGCTGCTGGAGTTTTTAAACCCTGTGTCCACTCTCTGTCCACTCTGTGAGACACTCCTCCCTCGTTGGTCCACCTTGTAGATGTAGAGTCAGAGACAGTAGCTCATCTGTCGCTGCACAGTGTGTGTCTCTAGTCCTTCATCAGTGACACAGGACGCTGCCCCCTGCTGGCTCGGTGGACTATTCTCAATCCAGAACTGAGGGGTTTAAAAACTCCAGCAGCACTGCTGTGTCTGATCCACTCTACACCAGCACAACACACACTAACACACCACCACCACGTCAGTGTCACTGCAGCGCTGAGAATAATCCACCACCACATCACACCTGCTCTGTGGGGGTCCTGAGCGCTGAAGAACAGGGGGAATGGTGGGTGATAAAGTATGCACAGCAACAGATGGACTGCAGTGTGTAATTGTAGTGCTTCTTTGTGGTCTGAGAGAACGGACAGTGAATGTAGAGCATTGGTCTGGCAGTGTATACAGGTTTTTGTCAATTTCTATGTGACGTTCCTCTAATCTCAAGTCATTCCTCTCTTTATAGTCACAGGTGTTTTCATCACTCTGTTTGTGTTTTTCCTCCGTGTTGGAGGAGCTGGTGGTCAGTGGAGGGTCTGGTCAGGCTGAAAGACCAGCGCATGACCGCCCTACCTCGCATAGCGCTCCTTATCAGCGGGAATCTGATCATCATCATACCTGCAAACACAGAGAGAAAGCAAAAGAGACAGAGGGGTGAGATTCATCTGGAGCAGAGTTAATACAGAATAAAAGACCTTCAGAACGGTTAGAATAATGCCCTGAGTCATTAGTTAATCTTCCAGTATGGTTTTAATAACAAATTTAAAGAATATGAAAAAAGGAATATGCAACAATGATGCAGTGAAGGCAGAGAAAATGAATAAATGAAAAGCAGAAAAGACAACACTTAGTGACTGTATCCCTACTTTGTGTGTTTAGGTAGGAGCTGTATAGCTATACGTATCAGCCACAAGATTATAACCACCCACAGCGTAAGTGAATAGGGTTGGGACAGATCAGGTAGGAGGTGAAGAATCTGAGCCACTTTGATAAGTGCCACATTGTAATGCTCATAATGTAGTGGCTACTTCCTGCCAACACATTATGACATCACAATGTGGCCCTTGACAAAGGCGATCAGATACTTACGGTCCTACAGCACTGAATCCAACAACCCACTGCTCACTTACAGCCTGATGTGGCCTCCCTCGACCACGCACCCACAAGACCCTGAGTGTTATTTACTGTGTCTGTTAGTGGTTTTAATCTTGCGGCTGACTGGTGTACGTATACTCACTGGGTTTTAAAAGTTTAAACAATTTTTTTCTATTTCAGAGCATGATAGTCATACTCCGAATCCTAATCCCAGGTCAGAGATAAACTGAGAGACACTGCTGTGTGAATAAAGAGTGCCTGGTCTACTGTAAAGGGAGGTAGTGTAATTGTGTGACTGTGATCTGGCCAGTAGAGGGCACCCTCTCCACTCCGGCGCTAGAGCCTGTGGTCAGCTGAAGTAGGGTGAGGTGAGGTGGGGAGTTATGGACACACATCCTTTCAAGAGAACATGGACTCAAATAAGACACAGGTTGAGGCACAGAGGCAAAGAAACGTGAGGGAAAAACAAAGTCCAGAAATGGCACACGCTGTGGAGACACGTTCAAACCCAAGACATCCAAATAAAACTGCGTAAAAGAACAAAAAAAGCAAAGGTGAAACAATAAGGACAAGACTCGTGATTCATGGCCTGAACGTGATGCTAACGCTGAACAATCTCACATCAACAGGGTTTATTTACAGCTGCCTACAGCAATTATTCGTACAAATAAAGTAACTTTATGATATGAGATCTTTGTTTATGCAAATTTATTTTCATCCTAACCTTGAGAATTTGCTCGGTCCCTCTCCATCTTCATCGTCGAAGTCCATCCTGCAGAGGCATCATACAAATATATATACATAAATATCACATTAATAAAATGATACCACAGTCTGTCATCACGTTGGAACATTTCTGTGAGGGTTTGATTGCATTCAGTCACATGAACATTATGTGAGGTCAATGTAAGATGTTTAAGATCAAATACGTCACTGAAATTCATTCCCACTACTCTCTCTGTCACATACACACACATATACACACAAACCTGTGGACAATTTCACACACAACCCAGTCATTCACTCACACACACACACACACACACACACACACACCTGTGGACCCCGAGGAACCATCATGTACACAGGGAAAACACTGAAGCTGTTTTTCTCAGCAAATTTTACACATTTGTTAGCTTTAGCTTACACGAGAGTTGCCTTGGCCCAGATGTTGTGTAACAAAATCAATGAGTCAAAAATTCCTGCACATGTTGAATTTAATAGATCTGAACTGTGGACATCGCTGCAGTGAAAAATTTGTGTGTGTGTGAGATTCAGGAACAAATCCAAGGCATGAGAGATATTTCACACACAGCCTTCAAAAACACACAAGCCTTTCCACATCAATGCCTTTACAAAGCAAGCTAATGTTATAGTGCTACTGTGAATAATCCAATATAAACTGATATAAACCCTTCTAACACCTTTATAATAGACTACTGACCAATAAACATGGCTGCAGTCAGTTCAGCCTATATATTAGCTCACTGCACACATCTTTAACTTGCTAGCTAGCTGCACTGGCCAAATATTAGCTTTGTAGCTTCAGCCCTAAATGAAAATGTGTTTTTGCTTGTTTCAATTCCATGAAAAAAGCAACATTACCCATTACCCATTACCCTTTAAACATATGAAATTATGCCATTTACTGGATGAATCACTCAAAACAAGCAGAAAATTCCTAGAATAATCTTAATATTATTACAGCAATCTCATGAAACGTTAACTCTAAGAAGGAAATGTAGCTAATGAAGCTAATATTATTCTGTGAAATGACGTTATGGGCGCTGAGGTGGAGTTTCAGCAGCGCTACGAGTGGGCAGCAGTGTATTTACCATGGAAACTGACTGTGTGTGTGTGTGTGTGTGTGTGTGTGCGTTGAATGCTGCAGTTCAGAATGTTCTGACTGCACTACTTCACCTCAGGTTGGCAAAGTCTGTCCTAACAACTCCAGCATTCTTTACATTCTGAAACAAAATCTATGCTTTAATAGTGCCCCCCCACCCAACATTTTAGCCTCAATGTAGCGAATATGTTAACCTCAAAATAACAAATTAGCCACAAGCTATCATTACCCTCAGAGTAGCACAACCACAAGCTAAGGATTTAGCCTTGAACTAGCATAATAGCCTTAAGCTAAAGTATTAGCTTCAAACTCATTAATGCAACTACACACAAAACTGCAAGCTGTAATACACAACATATTAATGTACCGCTATGTTTTGTATTGCTCTACACACTACATCATAAACTAGGGAGTATTTGTTAAGTAGGCAACTGAGACACAGCAAATCTCCCATCTTCTACTTACAAAGACAAATGCGTTGAGAAGTTTTATGCTAGTTTCCCACTTGTTTTAATGAGCTACAAGCTAAAGATCCCAGACAGCGAGCATATATATATATATATATATATATAACCACTCAGATTACTGTCCTGTACAGAATATAACTCATTTATAATGTCCTTTCAGACAGAAAGCGAGAATGGAACTGGTTATAGATCACTTTAGATTTGTAGGCTCATGGCTCATTAAGGTGTGAGTAAACTAATGGAAATCTGGTCTGGGGTGAGTGACTGGGTGAGTATATGAAACTGCCTACAGGTGTGAGGGTGTGAGTGAGTGACTGGGTGAGTGTGTGACATCCTGTGATGGACTGGAGCCCTGTTAAGTTTCCGTTCCTCTCGTGACCAATGATTCCAGGTAGGAAGCTACACACCGTGATCCTGATCAGGATGAATCAGTGAGAAAAGATGAATGAATGATTGATACCAGGTCTCCCTTTGACGTCTGAGAGCAAACCCAGGCCTCATCAGTACACACGTGTGATTAGTTGTAGCTAAAGCTGATTAAATTTACACTCTGTCTCATGGGCTCCTAAATAAAGTGGAAAGGCGATGTTTTGAGACCGCTTCACTCAAGATTGATTAACATCAGCATAGCTCATCTTATCTCCCGGACGTAAACAGCATGAATCAGTGTGATCTGTAACAGAACGCATGATCAGTGCCAGTCTGTTCCACATTAAAAGCCGCAGAAATCACATTCTCATTATAGAATTTAACTTCTAGAAAAGGTGGAAGGCAACCGTTCTATTAAGAAGGTTAGGCATCATAACTGCTGTACCATATATCGCTGGTGGAAATGTGAACTGTAACAAGAAGCTTAGACGCCCTTTTAATGTATTTACATATTATCAGATTATTTTTACTTTTTTGTGTTGCCCCGAGATTTGAATTCTGTTTTAATCATTCATTCATCCTTCATTATTTGTAAGCACTTATCCAGTTCAGGGTCGCGGTGGGTCCAGAGCCTACCCAGAATCATTGGGCGCAAGGCAGGGGCACACCCTGGAGGGGGCATCAGTCCTTCACAGGGTGACACACACTCACACATTCATTCACACACACACACCTACAGACACTTGAGTCTCGAATCCTCCTACCAACGTATGTTTTTGGAGAGTTGGAGGAAACCGGAGCACCCGGAGGAAACCCACGCAGACACAGGGAGAACACACCACACTCCTCACAGACAGTCACCCGGAGGAAACCCACGCAGACACAGAGAGAACACACCACACTCCTCACAGACACTCACCCGGAGGAAACCCACGCAGACACAGGGAGAACACACCGCACTCCTCACAGACAGTCACCCAGAGGAAACCCACGCAGACACAGAGAGAACACACCACACTCCTCACAGACAGTCACCCGGAGGAAACCCACGCAGACACAGAGAGAACACACCACACTCCTCACAGACAGTCACCCAGAAGAAACCCACACAGACACAGAGAGAACACACCACACTCCTCACAGACAGTCACCCGGAGCGGGACTCGAACCCACAACCTCCTGGACCCTGGAACTGTGTGACTGCAACAATACCTGCTGCGCCACCGTGCGCCCCCCCCCGATTTAGTTTTAGTGCATTAGAAATAAAATCCAAATTATCAGTGTAGTTAAAGCATAGTTAAAATCCTGATATCTTTATGATATTTAGAGAGATGTCACTTACCCTGCTGATCTCCTCTTTCCTCCTCGTCCTGGCATGCTGCCAGTCATTCGAACCTGACCAACCGCGCCAGCCATCGCCACTGGTCCCTGCAGATCAGAGCTCATCTCTGAAACACAACATACACCAGCGTTAATAACAGAACTCATCTCTGTAACACAGCAACACACACCAGCGTTAAACACAGAACTCATCTCTGTAACACAGCAACACACACCAGCGTTAATCACAGAACTCATCTCTGTAACACAGCAACACACACCAGATTTAATCACAGAACTCATCTCTGTAACACAGCACACACACCAGCGTTAATCACAGAACTCACCTCTTTAACACAGCAACACACACCAGCGTAAATCACAGAACTCATCTCTGTAACACAGCAACACACACCAGCGTTAATCACAGAACTCATCTCTGTAACACAGCAACACACACCAGCGTTAATCACAGAACTCATCTCTGTAACACAGCAACACACACCAGCGTTAATCACAGAACTCATCTCTGTAACACAGCAACACACACCAGCGTTAATCACAGAACTCATCTCTGTAACACAGCAACACACACCAGCATTAATCACAGAACTCATCTCTGTAACACAGCAACACACACCAGCGTTAATCACAGAACTCATCTCTGTAACACAGCAACACACACCAGCATTAATAACAGAACTCATCTCTGTAACACAGCAACACACACCAGCGTTAAACACAGAACTCATCTCTGTAACACAGCAACACACACCAGCGTTAATCACAGAACTCATCTCTGTAACACAGCAACACACACCAGCGTTAAACACACAACTCATCTCTGTAACACAGCAACACACACCAGCGTTAATCACAGAACTAATCTCAGTAACACAGCAGCACACACCAGCGTTAATCACAGAACTCATCTCTGTAACACAGCAACACACACCAGCGTTAAACACAGAACTCATCTCTGTAACACAGCACACACACCAGCGTTAATCACAGAACTAATCTCAGTAACACAGCAGCACACACCAGCGTTAATCACAGAACTCATCTCTGTAACACAGCACACACACCAGCGTTAATCACAGAACTAATCTCAGTAACACAGCAACACACACCAGCGTTAATCACAGAACTCATCTCTGTAACACAGCAACACACACCAGCATTTATCACAGAACTCATCTCTGTAACACAGCAACACACACCAGCGTTAATCACAGAACTCATCTCTGTAACACAGCAACACACACCAGCGTTAATCACAGAACTAATCTCAGTAACACAGCAACACACACCAGCGTTAAACACAGAACTCATCTCTGTAACCCAGCAACACACCAGCTTTTATCACAGAACTCATCTCTGTAACACAGCAACACACACCAGCGTTAATCACAGAACTAATCTCAGTAACACAGCAACACACACCAGCGTTAAACACTGAACTCATCTCTATAACACAGCAACACACACCAGCGTTAATCACAGAACTCATCTCTGTAACACAGCAACACACACCAGCGTTAAACACAGAACTCATCTCTGTAACACAGCAACACACACCAGCGTTAATCACAGAACTCATCTCTGTAACACAGCACACACACCAGCGTTAATCACAGAACTCATCTCTGTAACACAGCAACACACACCAGCGTTAAACACAGAACTCATCTCTGTAACACAGCAACACACACCAGCGTTAATCACAGAACTCATCTCTGTAACACAGCAACACACACCAGCGTTAAACACACAACTCATCTCTGTAACACAGCAACACACACCAGCGTTAATCACAGAACTAATCTCAGTAACACAGCAGCACACACCAGCGTTAATCACAGAACTCATCTCTGTAACACAGCAACACACACCAGCGTTAAACACAGAACTCATCTCTGTAACACAGCACACACACCAGCGTTAATCACAGAACTAATCTCAGTAACACAGCAGCACACACCAGCGTTAATCACAGAACTCATCTCTGTAACACAGCACACACACCAGCGTTAATCACAGAACTAATCTCAGTAACACAGCAACACACACCAGCGTTAATCACAGAACTCATCTCTGTAACACAGCAACACACACCAGCATTTATCACAGAACTCATCTCTGTAACACAGCAACACACACCAGCGTTAATCACAGAACTCATCTCTGTAACACAGCAACACACACCAGCGTTAATCACAGAACTAATCTCAGTAACACAGCAACACACACCAGCGTTAAACACAGAACTCATCTCTGTAACCCAGCAACACACCAGCTTTTATCACAGAACTCATCTCTGTAACACAGCAACACACACCAGCGTTAATCACAGAACTAATCTCAGTAACACAGCAACACACACCAGCGTTAAACACTGAACTCATCTCTATAACACAGCAACACACACCAGCGTTAATCACAGAACTCATCTCTGTAACACAGCAACACACACCAGCGTTAAACACAGAACTCATCTCTGTAACACAGCAACACACACCAGCGTTAATCACAGAACTCATCTCTGTAACACAGCACACACACCAGCGTTAATCACAGAACTCATCTCTGTAACACAGCAACACACACCAGCGTTAAACACAGAACTCATCTCTGTAACCCAGCAACACACCAGCTTTTATCACAGAACTCATCTCTGTAACACAGCAACACACACCAGCGTTAATCACAGATCTAATCTCAGTAACACAGCAACACACACCAGCGTTAAACACTGAACTCATCTCTATAACACAGCAACACACACCAGCGTTAAACACAGAACTCATCTCTGTAACCCAGCAACACACCAGCTTTTATCACAGAACTCATCTCTGTAACACAGCAACACACACCAGCGTTAATCACAGAACTAATCTCAGTAACACAGCAACACACACCAGCGTTAAACACAGAACTCATCTCTGTAACACAGCAACACACACCAGCGTTAAACACAGAACTCATCTCTGTAACCCAGCAACACACCAGCTTTTATCACAGAACTCATCTCTGTAACCCAGCAACACACCAGCTTTTATCACAGAACTCATCTCTGTAACACAGCAACACACACCAGCGTTAATCACAGAACTAATCTCAGTAACACAGCAACACACACCAGCGTTAAACACTGAACTCATCTCTATAACACAGCAACACACACCAGCGTTAATCACAGAACTCATCTCTGTAACACAGCAACACACACCAGCGTTAAACACAGAACTCATCTCTGTAACACAGCAACACACACCAGCGTTAATCACAGAACTCATCTCTGTAACACAGCACACACACCAGCGTTAATCACAGAACTCATCTCTGTAACACAGCAACACACACCAGCGTTAATCACAGAACTCATCTCTGTAACACAGCAACACACACCAGCGTTAATCACAGAACTCATCTCTGTAACACAGCAACACACACCAGCGTTAAACACAGAACTCATCTCTGTAACACAGCAACACACACCAGCGTTAATCACAGAACTCATCTCTGTAACACAGCAACACACACCAGCGTTAAACACAGAACTCATCTCTGTAACCCAGCAACACACACCAGCGTTAAACACACAATTCATCTCTAACACAGCAACGTTAAACAACATTATTATGGTATCATTTTGTAAATTATTATAATTTTTAATAGAGTAACATACCACTGTAATAAATCTTCATTTATCACACAATGGCTATTTCAGATGAGAAGAGAGTCATTCTGGTCATTCCCAATTTAAAGGGCAGCTTGTTTTTTCAGTGTAACACAAGCTGAAGGAATGGAGGCCAGCTGTGTGTAACCAACCACACAGACCCTTCAAACACTCTTCTACATTTTGAATGAGATTCCCCACAGATACTGTTATCTTAAAATATGCGCTGCAGACATTTCTGATGAAATATTTGCACAGTGTCTGGCTGATTTACACTTACTGACCCCCAGGGGTGGGGGTGGGGGTGTGTGTGTAGGTCGGGGATGGGTGTGTGGGGGGGGGTGGTCCTCTGGGGAGTTTTCACTGCTCTCAGCCAGTGCTTTACTAGCAGACACACAGTCCTGTTTCTCACTTTGTAGAACAAAGAACAGGAGCGGTTTTATAGGACCCACCTTCAAATCCCACTCTATCTACAGCTCGACTAAACGAGTCACCGTGCCCAATGCAAATCACTGGCAAGAGAGGTGTAAAGCTCCTCAGATGTGGAATAACGGACCTTCTTATGTGTGAGGTATTGAAAATATCTTTCAGGAGGTGAACTCTTCATGGAGCCACAGCTGTTACTGGGTCAAATAAGGGGCTACTTCTTTGAATCTCTCCACAAACATTTGGCCAAGCTGTGTATGTTTCCTGTGAGATTTGTGTCACTCACATTTCAACTCCTTAACAGCCACATAACTCAGAGGACGCAGGGACACTCTGGCACACGTGGACATAGGGTGCAGAAGCTCTGATTTTTAAACATTCATTCGTTTAGTTCATGGAGAAATACAGCGTAGAGCAGGATCTCCTAATAAGGGCATGACACAAGGAACCATTCATACCACATGGTGCCTTATTAGCCCCCCACTAGTGCTCCTTCTGATCCCCTTTACACCCCCACACCAGTCCTCCTGTTAACAGCAATGCCCCTACCCCCATCCACACACACACACACACACACAAACAGAGGCCTGCTACTTTTCTGGAGGGAAACACTAAGAAGCTGAAAGCAACACGTACACAAGCCAAGCCCAGAAAACATTCACGCTCCACCGCCTCTAGTCAACTGCAACCGATAAGCCCAACATACCCCCCTCCCCAGCCCCGAAACACCCCCCCCCCCCCCCCAAACGCACTCAAAACTCAGTTAATATTTGATGTAGTGTGCATTGCACCTCAGCTCAGCTCCAAGAGCAAAGAGCCTGCGTGCAGACCGGTCTTATCCATTCATTTATGAGGCACAAGCACACGTCGTTATACAAACCTCACTTCAAACGTAAACTACAAGCGCGCTCTCGCTGCTCTGACAGGAGAGGCGGCGGTCCATAGCAGGCCGGGGGGGCGCCAATCACACCAACCGACCGGCCAGAACACACAGAGAAAAACAAGCAAGACGTCTGGGGGGTGGATCCTATTTAAATGCACCATGCAGGTAGACACTCATAAAATCGTCTCTGGCACCTGAGCTTGAGCTGAAAGAACTTTCCATTCCACCTTAAATTGTGCAGGGTTTATTTCTTGGGCCTGTGCTTAATGGAATTTTCTGTTTCACCTTAAACAGTGTAGGAGTTACATTCAGAAGTTACATCAGACCACTACCGTCATTTGAAATGCCCAAATAATTGCGATGATTATTAATATTCAATCATTTTGACTGATCTAGAAGAAAGACTGAGATGTCGCCTTAAGAGAGACATCCCTAAAGACAGTAAGAGCGCTGAAGAGGCAGAGACGCAGCTCGACTTCTTCCACATCTCCTCGAAGCTTGATACGGCTCGCGCTTCCATATCCACGCGAGCGCCCTCGGGTCAAACTCATTAATCCATTAATCCATCCGCAGGGAAGGGAAGGTGTGGACGGCTTTCCTCTTCCTCTTTTATCTGTCGTCCCTCTCGTCACGCCTCTGTGGTTGACTCTCCTCTTCCCGACCGTCCTAACGACCCGGGGTCTTTGCCTATTCATCTCGGGCCCCCGAAAGCAAACAGCCCCCCTGGTCCCTCAGCGCCGCTGCTTTCATGTCTGCGGCTTTTCATTTTTTACAGTCGCCGGCGACAAATCCGTGTCATTGTGTATTCTGCATGAAAAGTGAAGCCTGCTGGGAACGCCGGTCGACTGCATGAGAAAATTCCTCACATCGTAACGCAGCTCTGTCGGCTACTGCTCCACTGCTGAAGAGCCCAGTGAAATGTGGTTATCCTGTTTGTTTACATTTAGGTTTGAGGCGATCAGCTTTTGAAGCCCCTTTCTGACAAACACAACAACTCTGAACTTTCCTGGACATGATCCGGAGAAGCCGAATGTGAGAAGGCAAAGGTCCGGATCAGTTCTGCTGGACATGAAACGGGCTTTGTCCAGCCAGTGCCTGTTGTACTCATTCAAGGTAACGACACAAAGATTTTAAAGAAGTCAAAATGGACGACGATGGAGCTGTCATCAGACAAACAAACTAGTGGTCAACTGATGTGGTTGGTGTGGTACCGTCGTAACACCATTGTGAGGGACTTGGGTTCGATTCCAGGTCTGTGCTACACCAATTAAAGTCCTTGGGCAAGACTCCTAACACGGCGTTGGCCTGGCTATAATACCAGTAACCTTGTAAGTCGCTCTGGATAAAAGCGTCTACCAAAAAAAAGATAAGTCAGGCCAATAAAGGCCATTCTGACCTAATCGCCAGGTGGCGTCGCAGTCACAGAGCGAACTCCGGGTTACTGTCTGTGAGGAGTGTGGTGTGTTCTCCCTGTGTCTGTGTGGGTTTCCTCCGGGTGACTGTCTGTGAGGAGTGTGGTGTGTTCTCCCTGTGTCTGTGTGGGTTTCCTCCGGGTGACTGTCTGTGAAGAGTGTGGTGTGTTCTCCCTGGGTCTGCGTGGGTTTCCTCCGGGTGACTGTCTGTGAGGCGTGTGGTGTGTTCTCCCTGTGTCTGCGTGGGTTTCCTCCGGGTGCTCCGGTTTCCTCCCACGCTCCAAAAACACACGTTGGTAGGTGGATTGAAGACTCAAAAAAAAGTGTCCGTAGGTGTGAGTGTGTGAGTGAATGTGTGAGTGTGTGTGTTGCCCTCTAAAGGTCCGGGTGCAACCCTGAACTGGATAAGGGTTACAGACAATGAATGAATGATGTTAAATCTAAAGTAGAGTTACCTGGAGCTAGTGGGTCCCTTTAAGAAAATCAGCATCAAACTGATTGAACTAACCATTAACAGATTTTATTAACAGCTTTGCATGTATTATTTTACTGCTTATCTGCTCTGGATGGATGTAGCCCACAGCTAGCGTACAGGCATAATACATTTGCCTGACTCATGTAGCTCAGCCTTGATTGGTCAAGCTGGGCACTAATCTGAAAGACCAGTCCAGCCCTGGAGCAGCACAAGCTGGCATCTTCCAAACGAGCCTTGAAACAGTCTAAATAACACTTTAATATCCACACAACAGCCTCATAATGAGAATAACTACATAAAGGAACTGGATCTGTGATGTTTTCACTGGCTAAGGGGCTACGGACGCAGAGCAGGCGGCGGATCGCTGGAACGAGCCGAGAGCGAGCCCTGCTGACTTTTAAACAAAGTGTCCTTCAGTTCCACCGCTGACGGCTGACTCTTCCCAGAATGCTCTGCTGCATTCTTAATCGTGCTTGGCAGCCCAGAGCCGCGACCAGGTGCTAATAATGCTCGCATTCTTTATTCATCCTTCACTCCATCTGCATTTCCAATGAGGCGGAGGGGGAGAGCAGCGTCCGGGGGGAAAAGAGCGGCAGGGAAAGAGTGAAAACATCCGGCGCAGCGTTGGGCTTTATGCAGGACTCGGGTTGCTCTGTCGTCCAATCAGAGCAGGATCAGGTTTTAGACCTGAAATATTTTCCCTTAATGCAGATTTGTTTATGCAAAACACATCCTAAACAGCATTAAAGGTGCACACACCTCAACATATTCACATCACTCTAAAGATCAACACACTGTGGCTAATGTTTTTCAGAAGGTGTTGTTTATGCCCTCCACACTTAACACTTGGGTTCAGCTCCCAGCTCAGGCAGTGTTCAGGCAAGACTCCTACTGCTACATTCACCAACAACTGCAACCGGACGCCTGGATAATGGCAGCTGGGGAAGAGCGTCTGCCAAACGCCATAAATGTAGAAGTCAATGTACAAGGCACAAATCAATATCACATCCCTATTCACAATCACAGAGTGAAATACAGTGCACTGCAAAAGGGGAAAATCTCCTTGTAATTACAGAGTAGTAATAATGCAAAGGAATGACAAACTAAGCACATTTCCTTGAAGCGCACCAACACACACACTGTGAAACAGGATCCACCCAGTCTTCTGTGTGCTGCCTAACACGATAAACGATATAAAAAGTGAGAGCACAAAGACGAGGACAAACCCAACACAAGAGCACTGAGTAAAAACGGAGAAGAAAGAGAACAGAGTGAAAACAGCTAAAAACCAGAGCTTCTGCTCCTCGCTCCTCACTGCTGTGCGCTCGGGGTCGGGGTGAACAGCGAGCGGCTCATTATCATTTAAAGGAACAGGTGCTGAAAGCGGGCGTTCTGAACAGGGGCTGTTTACACAGGGGGAGAACACTGCTGTGGGGCTCGTGGGGTTTGGACCAAAGCGGGTCACAGACGTTCCACTGTGGAGAAGAGTGGGGATATGTCCTTTAAAGCTCAGCTATGAGCCGTAAAGCCTTTACTACACTCCCTTCTCCAGAGGGAATAGGGCTGAGTTGTACGTTTAATAACTGAACTGATTTCAATAGAAATGTTGAATCAAGGTGAAGACCCCAGTGATGTCAGAGCTAACAACTGCCCCCTCAAATCCTTCGCTACAATGCTTTGCTTCCAGCTGCAAACAGAAATACATTTGTATCATTTCATAATCGGACCACTCACTTCGACCAAAATAAACACACACACAAACACACACCCCCACCATCGTGACTACCAGGACATACGCTAACAGCCTGGAGAAGTCAAAGGAACACAGAGTGGGTGCATTCACTCTGATTCTATTTTGTGGTATAATTAAAGGAGCAATCTGTCTTTTTAGGTTAGGAAATATTATTCTGACACCTAGTGGTCTGGATGTGCTTCTGTATTAAAAATATTTCAAACATAGCCACCCCCATGTGTCGCCATGTTTTTTGAAGCATAAACCTAAAGCATAAAAACCACTGACTGCACCTTTAAGTTGTAAACTGCTTCATTGATGGACTAACAGTGCAGTTGCAGTACACAAAGACATTATTCAAACACATTATCACTCTGTAAGGTATTTGTCTACCAGGTTTTCATGGTGAAAATGATGGATTGCTCCTTTAAAGGCATTTTAATGATGTAAAATTTGGATCTCAGTATTGTGACACAGGGACACAGTCAACTCCACTGCACTGTTCCATTGAGATGAGAGTAATGACGCGCTCCAGGAATCAAAGCTGTGTTTGGTCAGTGATTATCACAAAAACTGTGAAATGACATATTTACATCGTTATATTTACATCGTTTACGTGTGTTATTTGCCTTGCATTGTCCCCGAGAGCTGATGTAGTATAAACAGTAGCTACGCCTTATCCTGTAGGACATAAGCCTCCTCAACTCTGTATAATCACCCCTGAGGATCTGGACAAGGCCTGGTCTGTAATACAACTCTCCAATCACTGTGTAATATCCAGATTTTAAAGCTATTATTATGTCTCCCCCTGTGGGTCACTTATAACATGCTCAGAACACGATTAGTGTGGTTCCTACCTCAGAGCCAAAGCAGCCTTCCTTACTGCCCTAGTCACAGCGACCTCCAGTGACTCCAGACCACCCAGTCACTCGCACTCACCCAGTCACTCGCACACTCACCCAGTCACTCGCACACTCACCCAGTCACTCGCACACCCACCCAGCCACTCGCACACTCACCCAGCCACTCGCACACTCACCCAGCCACTCGCACACCTACCCAGTCACTCGCACACCCACCCAGTCACTCGCACACCTACCCAGTCACTCGCACACCAACCCAGTCACTCGCACACCTACCCAGCCACTCGCACACCCACCCAGTCACTCGCACACTCACCCAGTCACTCGCACACCCACCCAGCCACTCGCACACTCACCCAGCCACTCGCACACTCACCCAGCCACTCGCACACTCACCCAGCCACTCGCACACTCACCCAGCCACTCGCACACTCACCCAGCCACTCGCACACCTACCCAGTCACTCGCACACCCACCCAGTCACTCGCACACCTACCCAGCCACTCGCACACCCACCCAGTCACTCGCACACTCACCCAGTCACTCGCACACCCACCCAGCCACTCGCACACTCACCCAGCCACTCGCACACTCACCCAGCCACTCGCACACTCACCCAGTCACTCGCACACTCACCCAGCCACTCGCACACCCACCCAGCCACTCGCACACCCACCCAGCCACTCGCACACTCACCCAGCCACTCGCACACCCACCCAGCCACTCGCACACCCACCCAGCCACTCGCACACTCACCCAGCCACTCGCACACCCACCCAGCCACTCGCACACTCACCCAGCCACTCGCACACCCACCCAGCCACTCACCCAGTCACTCGCACACCCACCCAGCCACTCACACTCACCCAGTCACTCGCACACTCACCCAGCCACTCGCACACCCACCCAGCCACTCGCACACTCACCCAGTCACTCGCACACCCACCCAGCCACTCGCACACCCACCCAGCCACTCGCACACTCACCCAGCCACTCGCACACTCACCCAGTCACTCGCACACCCACCCAGCCACTCGCACACCCACCCAGCCACTCGCACACTCACCCAGCCACTCGCACACCCACCCATTCACTCGCACACCCACCCAGCCACTCGCACACCCACCCAGCCACTCGCACACCCACCCAGCCACTCGCACACCCACCCAGCCACTCGCACACCCACCCAGTCACTCGCACACCCACCCAGTCACTCGCACACTCACCCAAGTCACTCGCACACTCTCACCCAGTCACTCCCACATTCACCCAGTCACTCGCACACCCACCCAGCCACTCGCACACTCACCCAGCCACTCGCACACTCACAGCGACCTCCAGTGGCCAAGCATATAAACTACAACAACAAAGACAGCCGCTCTGACCCAGAGTGCCCTTTTTCAAACAGGTTTTCTCAGGTCCAGAGACTTGTGCTGAAGCTAAAACTGCTTTTTTAAATCAGGTTTATTATTTTTAAAGATTATTTGTACTATTAAACGCATCAAATAAAATCACATACTGCACCTTTAATCAGAGGGACCTGAGGCTAAAAGAGCAGAGCTTTGAAACGAATAGAGGGTGGATGGAGAGAAGGGAACGACAGCGGCAGATGAAAAGAAAAAGTAAGTAGGATGCATGGTTCTCATTTGCATATGAGAACGAGCAAAACGCGCAGGCTTTCTGACGAGCTCACTCCAGCTTTGTGTGCTTTTCTCGTATGCAAATGAGATGCAAATTGCACACGTTAGGCCTGGTCATGGCAACCTGAGCGAACGGGAGCGTCTACGTAGACGTTTCCAACACGTTTTCCAGGTCCGCGAGGAAGAGGAGGATGAAGAGCGTGAGGACGAGGAGGAAAAATGATGAAGAGGAGGAAAAGGTGGAATAGAGGAAGAGAAGGAGGAGGAGGGGTGATGCTACTCTCGCTCCCTCTCTCTCTCTCTCTCTCTCTCTCGCTCAAACCCTACGCTCGTTCCCTATTCACCATCTCCGTTCCTCCGTCCCTTTTGTGGAGAAGAACCCGTTCCCCCCGTTCCTCGTCGCCCCCCGAGAATCGAAGGAGCTCTCACTCACCCGAGGGGTTGACGGCGGCTGGGGTTGCCATGCTCCGCGCCTCCGATAAAATCCAGCAACAACAACAACTACTACCACAAGACCACCGCCACAAAAACGGAACCACCCCCGTCCAAGACCCCCGAACCCAGTGAGGCACGCGGCGGTCAGATCAAACGGGGCCCATCCGTCGGTTTTGATACAAGCGGCGCGAGAGTCGGTGGTCGGTGTTTGTTTTGTTGCGCGCGCTGCCTCCGCTGCCCCCGCACCGCTTCTGCGCTCGAGCCTCCACAGGCGCAAGATGTCTGAAAGGTGGAGGAAACATCGCGAGATTTCAGAGGGAACACATTACCGCAGCTCGGGACCCAGAACAGAGCCAGACCAGAGTCCTGATCACTACAGGGGAGAAGGGGGCGGGGGGCTACGTTGGGAACGACATGTTAACTGTTAATAACATTAGAACATTCATTTATTCAGAATCTGTAACTGCTTCGTCCTGATTAGAGGTGAACTGGGTCCAAAGTCTACCCACAAACACTGGGCACAAGGCTGGAACACACCCTGGACAGAGCAACTCACACTCACCCAGTCACTTACAGAATCACCAACTCACACATTCACCCACTCACTTACTCACCCACTCACACATTTACCCTGTCACTTACACACGCACCCAGTCACATACATACTCATCCTGTCATTTACACACTCACCCTCTCACCCAGTCACATACACAATCACCCACTCACACATTCACCCTGTCACTTACACACTCACACAGTCATTGACACACTCACCCAGTCACATACACACTCGTCCACTCACACACTCACCCTGTCACCCAATCACTTACACTCTCGCAGTAATTTACACACTCGTCACTCAACACGTCACTTACACATCCACCTAGTCATTTATACCCTCACCCTGTCACTTACACACTCACCCACTCACTTACACAATCATACAGACATTGCCACACTCACCCAGTCACATACACAATCATGCACTCACACATTCACCCTGTCACTTACACACTCACCCACTCACACAGTCATTGACACACTCACCCAGTCACGTACACACTCATCCACTCAACAACTCACTTACACACTCATCCAGTCAGTTACACACCCAATGAGATGCAATGTACTTCGTTTGTTGTTATTGTTGATGTTGTTGTTTTTATGTTTAAGAGTTTCAACAGATTTTCTTTAAAAATAAAAGTGCAACAAAATATCATACGGATCGTAAAGGTTTATTTAATATCAAAAATATTAATATTAAAAATCACATTCTGAAAATGTTACTGTTTTAAAAAGGCAAACTCATATTTATATAAAAATACAACAGAGGAATGAATCAATCAATCAATCAATCATTTAATCAACAGACAACAAAGAGATGACATGTTTGATGTGTCACTTTGAAAGCATTGTTGGCATCGTTTGTTTATATTGTAATTACACCATTT
Source organism: Hoplias malabaricus (assembly GCF_029633855.1). Lineage (NCBI taxonomy): Eukaryota > Metazoa > Chordata > Actinopteri > Characiformes > Erythrinidae > Hoplias > Hoplias malabaricus. The sequence continues at coordinate 837,105 of NC_089815.1, read as the reverse complement.
AAGTAAAAATGTAAATATTTATTCCATGCAAAAATGTATTAGTAAATATTCAGCACCGTTACACATTAATCACCGGTACACATCATTCACAAAAACAGAAGGTTACATTGTGACAGGTGACAGACGACGAGGGGCTGTGACCCCAGTGAGTTTCAGCTGTGGTTCCACGGGGGCGTTCCTCGTTTGTTTCTTTAAAGCGGTCAGATGTACTCCATGAAGAGACCCATATCGAGGCTGTTATCCCAGAGAATCGACTGGATTTGCGTCTGTTCTCAGTTACGTGCTGCATGTTTAACCAAGCATCTGCATAATCCCTTCTCTGCCACATCAGAGGAAAGCGAAGCGGGGTTCTGGAGAAGAGAGAAAAATAGAACCATTGGAACCCAAATTAAATAAATGACTTAAATGTTTGTGCAACCAAACCATCTCCCGCAAATGTCCAGGGCTTATTACAGAGTCGGCTGTTTGTTCCAGACGTGTGGTCAGCTCCGTTTAAGATGAAGCAGCTCCAGAAAGTTCACAGGCTTCACTTCTCTCACTCTGATGTTTTCTCCTGTTTATTTTGTAGAGTGAGTTTTATTGTCACATGCAAAACAAGCAAAACAAGCCCTTCCACTCCACAATAAAATCCATACTTTGGTAATTCTCCATTCACCAGAAAAAATAATTAAATATATACAGTTTAAAGTTATAATGTGTGATATTGTGTAATTACCAGCTATAAATTACAAAATGGTTTATTTTGAAAACAGTAGAGCTGATGACGGTGTAAAATATTTTTCTGTGTTTGTGTGTGTGTGTGTGTGTGTGTGTGTAGGTGTGTGTGTGTGTGTAGGTGTGTGTGTGTGTAGGTGTGTGTGTGTGTGTGTGTGTAGGTGTGTGTGTGTGTAGGTGTGTGTGTGTAGGTGTGTGTGTGTGTGTGTGTGTGTGTGTGTGTGTGTGTAGGTGTGTGTGTGTGTAGGTGGTGTGTGTGTGTGTGTGTGTAGGTGTGTGTGTGTGTGTGTGTGTGTGTGTGTGTGTGTAGGTGTGTGTGTGTGTGTGTGTGTGTGTGTATAGGTGTGTCTGTGTATGTGTGTGTGTGTGTGTGTGTGTGTGTGTGTGTGTAGGTGTGTGTGTGTGTGTGTGTGTGTGTGTGTGTGTAGGTGTGTGTGTGTGTAGGTGGTGTGTGTGTGTGTGTGTAGGTGTGTGTGTGTGTGTGTGTGTGTGTGTATAGGTGTGTCTGTGTATGTGTGTGTGTGTGTGTGTGTGTGTGTGTGTGTGTAGGTGTGTGTGTGTGTGTGTGTAGGTGTGTGTGTGTGTGTGTGTGTGTAGGTGTGTGTGTGTGTAGGTGTGTGTGTGTAGGTGTGTGTGTGTGTGTGTGTGTGTGTGTGTGTGTGTGTAGGTGTGTGTGTGTGTAGGTGGTGTGTGTGTGTGTGTGTGTGTGTGTGTAGGTGTGTGTGTGTAGGTGTGTGTGTGTGTGTGTGTGTGTGTGTGTGTGTAGGTGTGTGTGTGTGTAGGTGGTGTGTGTGTGTGTGTGTGTGTGTGTGTAGGTGTGTGTGTGTGTGTGTGTGTGTGTGTGTGTGTAGGTGTGTGTGTGTGTGTGTGTGTGTATAGGTGTGTCTGTGTATGTGTGTGTGTGTGTGTGTGTGTGTGTGTGTGTGTGTAGGTGTGTGTGTGTGTGTGTGTGTGTGTGTAGGTGTGTGTGTGTGTAGGTGTGTGTGTGTAGGTGTGTGTGTGTGTGTGTGTGTGTGTGTGTGTGTGTGTGTGTAGGTGTGTGTGTGTAGGTGGTGTGTGTGTGTGTGTGTGTGTGCGTGTGTGTAGGTGTGTGTGTGTGTAGGTGGTGTGTGTGTGTGTGTGTGTGTAGGTGTGTGTGTGTGTGTATGTGTGTGTGTAGGTGTGTCTGTGTATGTGTGTGTGTGTGTGTGTAGGTGTGTGTGTGTGTGTGTGTGTGTGTAGGTGTGTGTGTGTGTGTGTGTGTGTGTGTGTGTGTATGTGTGTGTGTAGGTGTGTCTGTGTATGTGTGTGTGTGTGTGTGTGTGTGTGTGTGGTTGTACCAGTTCTACTGTTGACGTGGTTGTGCACATACAACCCCAGTGTGACTCCATATTGAAAATTAAAGCTTTCATGATTTGTGTACATTGTAAGCAGATACCCGGTATAACCACAGTGTTGCTTTGTGGTTGCTATGGTGATCCAGGTGGTTGCCACAGGATTGCAAGGTGGTTGCTATGCTACAGTGTTCTGAATGATTGCTATATGGTGTTATGTTGTGATTTCAGATTGTTGTTAGGGTGTTGCTATGCAGTTGCTATGGTACTGAAATAAGCAGCTCATGTGTTGCTATGTGGTTGCTAGGGCAACTCTGCTGGATGCTGTAGTATTCTAAGTGGTTTGGTGGTTGCTGCTTGTTGTTTTCTACATCGTTGCTAAGTGGCCACTTTGGTATTTCAGGTGGTTGCTAGCTTGCAGTAAAGTTTTCTTATGTTACCTCAGGGTGTTCAAGTGTAGTTGTTACAGTAGTTTACAGTAAAGAGATAAGCAGTGCCCTGTGATGGACATAATTTTACGAGCTGCCGTCGTGAGTTGGATAAAAACAAACGTGATCTCTGCTGCAGCTGGAGATTTTACAGATGGAGAGTTGGTGCTGGTCGTCTGCACTGCATGGCGTAGAGTGACGACTCTCTCTGGACTATCAGCGCTCATGGTTTAGTCCCTACTCGGCTAGGACACGGTTCTAAGACCAGGACCAAATTTACCTGATGGACATGTAAAAAAAAAAGCCTGTAGAGTAAAGCCCATGCAGTGAAAAAGTGCCAGTTGTGCGTTTATATCCTTCTCTATTGCATTCTTGTTGGTGCTTTGTTCTCAAACATAATATACATTTTGACATTTGGTGAAATAAGCCTCAGAGTGTATTCAGAGTTTCCAAATCCAGCCTGTTTTTTTCTTTCATTGCCCGCAGTAAAACTCCTCAGTGTTGTGTTAAACCCTACATGGTTGATCTGGAGGAGCTTAATGCAGTTTAATTCTGGAGGAGGTGCTTTTTCTGGGCTGCAGACCTCATTTAACCGCACTGGTTTTATTGTGTAGAGCAGGGCCTTGCTGCAGTGCTAATGGTACACATTAGTTCCTTTCCTTAGCCCAACAGTACGGGGTTGTAGCTTTTAATACCCCCCCTGTATTTCACGCTTAGTGTTTTGAAGTTTGCAGCACAGCCCAGCACCGGCTCCATTAGTCAGAAACCCACAAACATACACAGTTCACAACAGCAATAGGACGCACATGTGCGCTGGTTATTTAGCGTCTGCTCCGCTAATGCACTAATGCTACATTTGGGCTGATTTATGGCAGAGGGCTGTTCACACTCAAAGATGGAGGGAAATTGTTTGTGTGAGTGGGCCATGAGTCAGCAAGAGCTTCTGAAGTCTCAGGCCTACGTTGTTGGAGGAGATGGCTGTAGAAAACATACACAACGAGCCTCAGTGCCCTTCTGTTCTACAGGAATGAAGCCAGAACTGTCCGCAGTGTTGTCAGATTTCATACCAGAGTCTGCATTTGGGTAAACACGCCCACTTTGAGCTTCGTTGTGATGATTTCCTCATATCGCATCTGCTCCTCGTGAGAATTTCCCATTCCACCTTAAACAATGAAGCATTTTAGTGAAATATTAGCAAATACTGCTCCATTTAAGGTGGAATGTAAAGTTCTATAGGTGCCAATATGTAAATGTCACAGCATTTAAATTTGAATTGAACATTATACAGGTGACAGAATACAGCTTCTGTAGCATTTAAGGTGGAGAGGGAAGTTCTGACAATTGCTGCTGCATTTATGTTGGAATTGAAGGTTGGTACATGGCTGTAATTTCTGCAGCTTTTAAGGTGGAATGGAGAGCTTCCATGTCAATCAGTCACGTTCCACTATCAATCTGAGATGAGCATGGTACTGAGTTTCTTTTAGTGTGTCTGTGGATATAGGCCTTCAGTCCTCCACATATACAGCTTGAATAATTCCAACAAAAACCCATGAAACAATATAGGGTACACTGGAGCAGCTGCACATGAGCACAATGTCACCACACCTAAAGCTAACTGCTAAGCCTTGGTGTGTGGAGCAGAGCAGCTGTGTTTTCTAGTCTGAAATGCATGGAAATCCGTCCAATATTTTTTGGAATAAGTTGTTGTGCTAATGCTAATCACACAACATAGAGCCCTGACCTCACTAATGATCTCATGGCTGCCATCAAATCCTCACAGCAGTTTTCCAACTTCTAGTTACCAAAAGTAAACTGATAATGTTCAGTTGGGTTCAGTTGTGAATATAACGCTGCTCTGCACTTTTATTCTCCCCAACATTTTAAAAAGTACAGCAACACCTGGACCTCAGCCGGTTGTGTCCTACATACAGAGCAGCAGTGTGAGGGTTTCAGATCAGGGCAAGCGTCTCATTTCAGTCGCTCTGAGTAAATCCCAGCAGAAGGAGAGCTTCAAAGCACTTCAAAGCTCGGAGTGTTTTAGTACCCTCTGAGATTTACATGTTAATGTCAAAGGGATTTCTGTCCGTGAGGAACGTCAGGATTCAAACACACAGGGAACGTCTTTACCTAGTGCTACTACAGTGTTGCTAGATGGTTGCTATGTTGCTCCAGGTGGTTGCTAGGTGATTGCTTGGAGGTTGTTCTGGTATAAGTTTCCAAAAGATTAAAAGGATGTTGCTAGTTGCTAGTCATGTGGTCTTCCGGGTGATTGCTAGTTTATTGCTAATATGCTGTTTGTAATATGTTATTTTACCTTGTTGCTACCATATTGTTATGTGGTTGCTAGGGTATATATGGTATTCCAAGTGTTTGCCATGCGATTGTTAGCTGGTTGTTATGGTATACAGAACAAACTGCTTAATAGGATGTTGCTATTTGCTGTGGTATTCTGGGTGATTACTATTTTATTGCTAATATGCTAGAGCTGAAATATTTAATTTCACTTGTTGGCACTTCACAGGCAATTGTTATTAGATTGTTATGGTATGGGTTGATGATATGTGGCTAGTTGCTACTTCTGTGGTGTTCTGGGTGATTAATAATTTGTTGCACATGTGCTAACATGCTATTATACTATATAATTTGCTATATTAGTATGCAGTTGTTTATGTATGTATATGGTGTTCCAGGTGGTTGCCAGGTGATTATTAGGCGGTTGTTATTGTTACTAGGACATTGTCAGTTGTGAGTTCTGTAGTATTCCAGGTGATTTCTAGTCTGTTGGACGTATGTTAATATGATAATATCATATGATGCAATGCTAATATGCTGTTGTTTATGTTATTATAGGTTCCTATTGTTGTGATGATATCTGAGGTGGTCGAATATAGAACATCATCTTTATGTCGCTAGTAAAAAGTGATTTTCAATTGTAACAAGCATCTGATTGGACAGGAGCCCAATGACATAAAATATCTTCTTAAAATCACATGGAACTAAGAGCATCACATTTTTCTAATACACCACCCATGAAAAGGCAAAGTTATTTGCGAAGTTGGAAATCCTTACCATTACAATTATCACCGGAATCCTCTTCTGTTTCTACTGCTTCCAGTTTTTGAGAAGGAATGTCGGGGGTCTTGGTTTTCCTTTTCTTTCCTGTGTTTTTTTTACGCTTTGAGTAAATCCAGACACTCCTCTGAGCCCAGCACAAGATTCTCAGGTTTCCACACATTTCTGTTTCCATCTGTTTAAGAAACGTCTCAGTGGAAAGCTCCTTTCCGTGAGGAAAACTGGAAACATTCTGTACATTTCCCTTTCTTGTCCATCATCCAAAAACTACCTTGTTAAATTATATACCTCAAAATGACTGGGTGAACACTGTCCAACTTGTAATAAACAGCTGATGTTTCCTCAAATCTGAGCGTGAACTGACACCACGAATACAACAGAGGCATTGTTCTGCTCGCTGCATTCCAGCCAAACACTTGGCCTCGAATACAGAAACATTTGGCCTCGATGTACAAACCGCACAAGTTTTCTTTATGATTCACCCTTACTTCTGACCAATGAGGTTGGGGGTTTAATGTCAGGCGGCCAGTGAACTGTGAGTGCTTGAAGTTGAAGTTGGAAGTCGGTCAGCGTAAGGATCTGAACCACTTGCTGTACTGTGATGGTCATAATATCGTCCCCAGTGGGCAGTGGTCAACACGGGAAAAGTGGCATCTGTAGATGGAACTGAGCGTCTTTGGGCACCCCTGACCCTGTCACCGGTCACGGCCATCCTTCCTTGGTCTCCTTGTGGTACATACTGACCACTGCACAAACCTTCATCTTCACTAAAGTTAAAACACGTACAAACACAGCATTTTGCAGCATTTTTCTTTGGCACGAGCTGCTCGAGTCGCTCGGTCCGCTCCTGTGTTTAGGTTCTCCTACGTGTCGATCCCATGTGGCAGATTGGATGGGACAGAGTCATGTGACACCAGTGTGGTAGTGGTTTTAAAGGGACAGTACATGAACACACAGTGGGGACGTATTAACAGAATGAACAGAATTATAATCGAAATGGACAAAATTATGTCAATTAGGAGTTCTAAATGTTTGGCTTCATTTTAGATGAATTACTGAGCCCTAAGAAGTGTAACCAGAGCATCAGTGGTACTCACATCACCTGTGGGAGGTTTTAATCTTATGGCTGACTGGTGAATTTACAGTGCATACATTAAAGTGTAGGGCGGCACGGTGGCGCAGCAGGTAGTGTCGCAGTCACAGAGCTCCAGGGATCTGTGAGGAGTGTAGTGTGTTCTCTCTGTGTCTGCGTGGGTTTCCTCCGGGTGACTGTCTGTGAGGAGTGTGGTATGTTCTCCCTGTGTCTGCGTGGGTTTCCTCCGGGTGACTGTCTGTGAGGAGTGTGGTGTGTTCTCCCTGTGTCTGCGTGGGTTTCCTCCGGGTGACTGTCTGTGAGGAGTGTGGTGTGTTCTCCCTGTGTCTGCGTGGGTTTCCTCCGGGTGACTGTCTGTGAGGAGTGTGGTGTGTTCTCCCTGTGTCTGCGTGGGTTTCCTCCGGGTGACTGTCTGTGAGGAGTGTGGTGTGTTCTCCCTGTGTCTGCGTGGGTTTCCTCCGGGTGACTGTCTGTGAGGAGTGTGGTGTGTTCTCCCTGTGTCTGCGTGGGTTTCCTCCGGGTGACTGTCTGTGAGGAGTGTGGTGTGTTCTCCCTGTGTCTGCGTGGGTTTCCTCCGGGTGACTGTCTGTGAGGAGTGTGGTGTGTTCTCTCTGTGTCTGCGTAGGTTTCCTCCGGGTGACTGTCTGTGAGGAGTGTGGTGTGTTCTCCCTGTGTCTGCGTGGGTTTCCTCCGGGTGACTGTCTGTGAGGAGTGTGGTGTGTTCTCCCTGTGTCTGCATGGGTTTCCTCCGGGTGACTGTCTGTGAGGAGTGTGGTGTGTTTTCTCTGTGTCTGTGTGGGTTTCCTCCGGGTGCTCCGGTTTCCTCCCACAGTCCAAAAACACATGTTGGTAGGTGGATTGGAGACTCAGAAGTGTCCGTAGGTGTGAGTGAATGTGTGAGTGTGTGTTGCCCTGTGAAGGACTGGTGCCCCCTCCAGGGTGTGTTCCTGCCTTGCACCCAATGATTCCAGGTAGGCTCTGGACCCACCGCGACCCTGAACTGGATAAGGGTTACAGATAATGAATGAATGAATGAATGTATGAACATTAATGTGTGTGCTTTCTTATGTTTGTCTGTATGTATTTTTCTTCTTTTCCTTCTTTCTCTCTTAATTCTCTCTCTCTATATATATATCTCTCTCTCTCTCTCTGGGAGTCCTGTCATGGTTGAACAGATGTACAAATGAATCTCTGTTGTATTTTGAAACTACTCCTTGTTCTTTGCTCCAATACATTGTCAAAGCAAAGAGACTGTTACATGATACCACAGGAGAAATTACTCTGTGTGTGTGTGTGTGTGTGTGTGTGTGTGTGTGTGTGTGTGTGTGTGTGTGTGTGTGAAAAATATCAGAGCATTGTGTCTCTGTCCAGTGGAGATTTTACAGAGGAGACGTCTGCGTTGCGTGGCGTAGAGTGACGACTCTCTCTTCATTCATTTTTCATTCATTGTCTGTAATATTTTTCCAGTTCAGGGCGGTGGTGGGTCCGGGAGCCTACACGGAATCACTGGGCGCAAGTCAGGAACACACCTGGAGGGGGCGCCAGTCCAACTGAGCATATCATCACTGTCCATTTTGTTTATGTTACGTTTACTCCATCGTTTAAACACAGCAGCTGTCTTTCACACTGTTTGAGAAACTGATGATGATTGGACCAATAGAAACACTCCAAAATTACTTCCAATTAAATCATTTTGCTTCGACTTTCATTGAAAGTTATGAAGGTGTTTTCCTTCTCCTGTAAAGTTACTATTTCGAGATACATGTTTGTATGTAGTTTGTGTCCTGTTTCCAGCGAATAGAAGGTTGTGTTCGGGGATTTACCAGATTCAAGGCATTCCCTCGCTTAAGGGCAAGGCCTCTCTGTTCCTCCAGGTTCTTCCAGTTTTAAATGTCCTCTCAAGTTTGAATTTCCATGGGTCCTTGTTGTCTGGAGGTATGGGCCTGTGGTAACTCAAGCCGATGCGTGGCACACACTGGAAATAACAAGTGTCTCAAGTTTCTGGGTCCTGCTCACTTTAGAAGACCCATGTATCTTCTCAGAGGGGCAGTGACAGTGTTGTCAGTGATTATGAAGTTCCTGAAAGACCTGCTGCTCTTAAATATAATCTCTATCTTACATTCCCTTGACCCACTTCAGTTCACCCTCTGCCTTAATAGGGTTAGATGATGTTATCATATTCCTGGATGTATATACTGTCCTAGAATTCTTTCTTGGGACGATATTTATAGATTACAGCTCTGCATTTAACCCTGTGTCTCACTCCCGCTCTCAGATCAGACACCGTTCTCTTTCATGGGACCACTTTCTGACCTTGGATTATTGGGTTTTTCATGGTGCAGGTCCATCCTCAGTTACGAAGGATGATTACTTTCCTACTGCTCCTTTATCCTTTATTACCACAATACAAACATTAATACCCCCCTCTCCCCCTGTTCCTCAGCGCTCAGGACCCCCACAGAGCAGGTGTGATGTGGTGGTGGATCATTCTCAGCGCTGCAGTGACACTGACGTGGTGGTGGTGTGTTAGTGTGTGTTGTGCTGGTGTAGAGTGGATCAGACACAGCAGTGCTGCTGGAGTTTTTAAACCCCTCAGTGTCTGGTCTGAGAACAGTCCACCGACCAAAAACATCCAGCCGACAGCGTCCTGTGTCACTGATGAAGGACTAGAGGACGAGCGACACACACTGTGCAGCGACAGATGAGCTACTGTCTCTGACTCTACATCTACAAGGTGGACCAACGAGGGAGGAGTGTCTCACAGAGTGGACAGAGAGTGGACACAGGGTTTAAAAACTCCAGCAGCACTGCTGTGTCTGATCCACTCTACACCAGCACAACACACACTAACACACAGTGCTCTTTCTGAGCACTGTCCCATCTGTTTGGGGACTGGTTTGTTTCTAATGTGAGGGAGGTGGGGAAGCCCAATCTTTCAAGGCAGCCTTTTAGAAAGTGTCCCCACTGGAAGATTCAGTGTGCGGGGAAACAGCGCCGCGGAACGTGACAGAGCTGCTCTACAAAAGACTCTAGTGTAGAGTTACCATCAATCAATGAGATTCACACCATTAGACCAGCCACTAAAACTCAGCCCATTACTCAACCCTCTGTTCCCAGACTGTTCTCAGCTCCACAGTCAGGACTCAGAGCCAATTCACACCACACCACTCTGACTTTACCTCTCACTGTGTTTTTATAAGTGTTTTTATGTGTTTGTACTCTTATGACCTTTGCTTTAATTCCAGGCTGTGTTTTTTTTTAATTTAATTTCAAGTCTAAATCCTAGGAGTTATCAAGTCATTGGAGGTTTTTAAAAAGTTATCGCTGCTATTAAATGGGTGAGAGCAGTAATTTCAGTGCTCTTCCTCAGTCACGGCGCTGGATATGACTCAAGGAAAAGTTCTCCTATGCTTTATCAACTCATTGAGGTCCTAAAATTCGCTAGCACTGGGTTTCCCAGGAATTTATCTTAGCTACGTTCTTCCCGACTGACAGCGCTGAGCAACATTTTCACCTTAAATTTACAGCTACAGTAACGTGATTGTGATGCTCCACTGAGCTATAACAGGGAGAATAGAGCCTCTGTTGTTGCTACTCCAAGCTCAGCACTGCAGAAACCGCACTATGTAACTTCTGAGGGTAGGAAACAGAAGCGAAGCAGGTCTCAGTCAGTATTTGATGGAAGACTGAGTCCTGGGTGTTGCTGGGGATGGCGGTGGGACCAACAGGGGGCGATGTCTCTGTGGTCGGTGTGGATCCCAATGCCTGGGTGAAGTGAGAGGGACACTGTACTGAGTAAACAAATTCATGTGTTCATTCATTCATTCATTCATTCATTCTTTAGAGCTTTCATTAGTAAGCTGTAGTCAGCTGTATGTGATGTTGAGGTCTGGGCTCTGCCATCTCCGCACTCTGGCAGCTTCTTTGTTTGATGTCTTCTTTTGTGTCTATTTCCTTTTCTCACTGTGAGCTTGTGTCAGTTCCACATTCTTTCGAACCTATAGTACTGAGTGTTCCTTTCACAGTGGAAGGCTGGACACACACACACACACACACACACACACACACACACACACACACACACACACTTCAGGGGATGGTTTTGCTGTGACTCCAGGTCTTGAAACGGCTGTTAGTCCCAAATTTCGATCACATTTCTTCAGTGATATCTAGGAATAGTTTGTAGGTGATGGTAATGAATTATGAGTGGTCTCTGAATTTCGCACAGCGCCGCAGATTCATGATTATTACGACACATAGGTCCATTACACATTAATATTTCAAAGGGGTCTTGTAAGCGCTCCTATTGGTCCTTTTGTGTGTGTGTGGACTTTCTGTAATCCCCCACCTCTCTCTCTCTCTCTCTCTCTCTCTCTCTCTCTCTCTCTGGTTGATGCAGTAGTGCCGAGAGCTGGACGCTGCAGCAGTTGGACGCTCCTCCTCGAGCCGCCGTGACACTTTTTGCTCCACAGGATGTGAGATCAGGTAAGACTCTCAGTTCTCCTCTTCATCCTCATCACCACGGCAACCCTTTAGCCGTCCTTCTACCCTCTGCATGAAGAAAGTGTGTGTGTGTGTGTGTGTGTGTGTGTGTGGAGGGGGGGGATTCAGCGGTGGATGATTATCTTCTACACAAGGGTCATCAATACCTTCACCTTTTAAACTCCGAAATCAAACTGGACAGGACTTTTAATGATTCATTGATCGACACATTTATAAAACCCAAAGTTAATGAGTTATTTTCATCATCATTTTAAAAGTCACACAACAGAATTCAAATAAATAAATAAATAAATAAATAAATAAATAAATAAATAAATAAACTTAATTATATTTCTGTAATTTCATGTTTATTTCCATTGGATGTTTTCATTTTTCAGAAAAACAAGACCCCTATAAATGCACTTTCTGAGAGGAAATGTGACAAATATATTTTAAAAACACTTTTAAAAACACAATGTTACACAACTGTCATACGCCACACTCCTCTATTACACAGTAACTAATATGTAATACACTGTTATATAATAAATGTATGGATTATTAAACACTTAATAAATGAACAACATTAAAGTAGTTTCAGGTTAAATCTGCTGTATAATGTTCTCCAAATGACTCCAGACCGTGGAGAACAGCTGAGACCTGACTGCACTCCACCTGCTGTCAGACTGAAAGGTAGGAGCCGTGAAGTCGGAGGGTGTTTCTCTAACAGCGCTGTCACTGAGCTTGTGTTCACTGATGGGTTCATGAACTTAGAAGACATTTCCAACGTGAAGCTGCAGAAAGTTCTAGATAAATTCATCACAAATCATAGTCTTGAGAAGGAAACTTCAGTGTTGGCCTGTTTCTCTCTCTCTCCCTCTCTCTCTCTCTCTCTCTCTCTCACTCACTCACTCTCTCACTCTCTCTCACTCACTCACTCACTCTCTCACTCTCTCTCACTCTCTGTCTCTCTCTCTCTCTCACTCACTCTCTCTGTCTCTCTCTCTCTCTCTCACTCACTCACTCTCTCACTCACTCTCTGTCTCTCTCTCTCTCTCTCACTCACTCACTCTCTCACTCTCTCTCACTCACTCATGTTTAACAATGTGCTCCACAATGGACACTATTCTATGTGTTAAACTGATACGGCACGTACTTGATGCAAGGTACTACATGAAATTGATTATTAAACCCTCATGCCCTCATTCAGTCCCTTAATCACTCACTCACTCTCACTCAGTCTCATTCGTTAACTTATTCAGTCTCACACTAACTGACCTACTCTCACTTGCTAACCCCCAGTTGCTCACTCATTTACTCCAGTTACTGTGTTGGGGTCGCTCCAGGTGAGAAGCCGAAGGAGAGAGGAGGGAAATCTGGACCTGTTTTCTGTGTTTTTTCTCCTGGGAGATCCTTCTCCTGTGTTTTATCTTGTCTTTGGCTTGAACTGTGTTTGTTGGTTTGTGTGGAGCTCAGTGACGTTCAGAAAGGAGCAGGAGTGTGTACTCCTCATGTTCTAGGACATTTAATACATTTAAAGGGGACATATTATGAAAAACATTATCACATGCATGTGGTCAGTGTGGGAATCTGGAGTCCACCCACACACACACTGTGAGACTAGACCCTCCCTGTCACAAAAGACGGGATAAAACGAGCCGTTCTGATTCTGCTCCACTGCTGATGTCAAGTACAGAGACTTTAGAATATCTCCGCCCCCTCGTCTGAGTTTGTCCAATCACAGCGCTGGACATGAGACAAAACAAGCGCTGAGAAATAAGAGAGAAATAAGAGTAAAAACAGAGAAAAACGATGACAGAGAAGAAAGAGAACAGAGCGAAAATGGCTAAAATCCACTGTGGAGAAGAGGGGAGTACGTCCTCTTAAAATATCACAGAGATGTTCATATTTACAAAACCGCAAGCAAAATGACATTCAGCCTTCTCTGAGATATGAATCATATTCATAATGTTTCTTAAAGGCAGCGGCCAGTGGCTGCTCCTCTCCGGCCAGTGCTGACATTTCTTCTGTTTACTACGCTATTAATAATCTATAACTCGCACTGATTTATTGTGTGTGTTGTGTACGGGAACGTTACACTACTGAGGAGCTGAGGGCTGATTTATTATTAATATGAATGACTTGTGGGCACAGATTTATGAGTGTGGATAATAAAAAATAGGCTCCGCTTGAGCAACTAACAGCCCACAGCTGAAATATGACTTGATATGATTAAGGTCAATGAGTTTCCAGGACTGTCCGTTATTTCTCATGCTCCAGACAGTGGGAAGAGTACAGAAAGACAGGAGTCATCTGAGAGAAAGGAGAGAAGAGAAGAGAAGAGAAGAGAAGAGAAGAGGAGAGGAGAGGAGAGGAGAGGAGAGAAGAAAAGAAAAGAAAAGAGAAGAGAAGAGAAGAGAAGAGAAGAGAAGAGAAAAGCAGAGGAGAGGAGAGAAGAGAAAAGCAGAGGAGAGGAGAGAAGACAGAAGAACAGAAGGACAGAAGAAAAGATAATAGAAAAGAAAAGAAAGGAGAGAAGAGAAGAGAAGAGAAGAGAAGTGTTAGGAGAGAAGAGAAGAGAAGAGAAGAGAAGATACAAGAAAAGAAAAGAAAAGTAAAGAAAAGGAGAGAAGAGAAGAGGAGAGTGGAGAAGAGAAGAAGAGAAGAGAAGGAGAGAGAAGAGAAGAATCATATTTTTGTTCAGGATTTACAAGAAAACAAGGCAGTAAAATGCTTTTCGTGTTTTTTTCATCTCTGACTATTCACCTGTGTTTTATTCGTCTGTCTGTATTCATCTGCGTTTCTTTGTGACTGGAAATAAAGAGGGTTGCCAGTGTTTACTTTATTCACACAGCTGTGTTAGTGGAAATGAGCATGAGAACTAGTGTCTTTATTTTCACATGTAGACATTAATAGTCCATACCTCAGTCACTAAACCATGTACACTGTAAATACACAGTGATAACGCACAGTTATTGCACTATAATTAAATAAGTGTGGAGCCTGCACCTGCTGAGCGGTCAGTGGAGTTTAAAGGGTTAAAAACTAAAAAACATTTTTGTAGGAGCCAAAAATAAGTTTCGATATTTTGTTCATATTTGTGTTTTCTGCTTTTTTGTGAGTGTGCACCCTCTATAGGTGAAGGGTGCTACCCTATAAATTAGAGAATAAGGTGCATGATGGGAGGAGGGCAGACCAGCGATACCGCCATTGACCTCAGTTGGGATACAGGTGGCAGACTGTTTTAGCTTGTGACAAGGCCTGCAGCCATTGGGGACCACCCGCCATGCCCAACAGCTATTAATGCCATTTTATGCTCCCATTGCATCTTTGTTTTGTATTTCTATTTATTTGTAATAAAATGACCATCAACATTCTGCAACAAACTCTCTCCTTAAAGTCATTGGAACCCAACTGCGAGTCTGACACTGAATCTGTCCTCTCCTACGTGGTAAAGACAATTAAATGTGGAAACAAGGGGTTATAGGACAAACTTGAACTGTTTTTACCACTACAGTAAGTCAATGGCGCGCTGAGGCTTTGGTTTGGAGCAAAAGCTTAAGCGTGTTTGAAGACAATAGGAAACGTCGGCCTAACGCATGGCAAGTGGAACAAAGGAATGCTTCAGCAGAGGTATGTGCCTTCAAACGCCAAACTTTGGATGGAATTTCGTTAGGAAATAATATTGGAAGAATTTAGAAGTAAGTTTGGTCTGAGATTTTTGGAGCTGAAGGACTGTAATTTATTGTTTTTGCAAGTTGACTACTCCTTGGCCAAACATTTGGACCGGTGAAATCGCGGCCTATTTGAAGAGATTGAAACGCGATATGGTTTGAATCATGGTATGAATACGGACTGATTTTGAACTTGTTGGATTCTATAGCAGTCAGCGAAAGTGGCTCGACATTTTTTGTATTTTTTGAACGTATATTTTTTGATAATTGTTGCCGATTTCGCTAAAGGGAATGACAGAAACTTTAGACGTGAGGGAAGCAGCGGCGCGTTTGCGCTCAGCCAGATCTGGGAAAATGTCTCATATCACTAGGAGAATGAACGTTTTGAATAATCTAATGGCTGGCAAGGATTATCTTGATGAAGTGAAAGGAAACATGTTAAAGTTCAATGAATATTTTGCAGAGTTTAAAGATGTACACACATCTTATGTTGAAATGTTGACTGAGGAAGAACGCATTGAAGACGCGAAATGGTATCAGCCAAGATGTGCGCAGATAATGGGATTTATTGCAAATGTAGCTAGATGGATTACGGCTATGGAAAACCCCATTTCCTCTAGCCAAACGGAGGCCACCTCTTCAGTCCCACAAATGGAAGAACCGCCTCCTGTTTTTCCTGATAATGCCGACGTTGATCAAGACTTTACTGATGCGGCATCGCACGAGTCAAATGGATCAAATGCATCAAATGAAACTTCAAAGTCATTGCGCATTAATGCAGAGGCTGAGCGCGCTGCTTTAATGGTTAAAGCTTCAAAATTACAAGAGAAACATGCTATTCAGGAACAAGAGGAAAGGTTGAGGAAAAGGAGAGAAACTTTGGAGCTGAGTGCTGAAATAGATGCTGCAACTGCAAAAATTAATTATTTAAAAGATGTTGCATTCAATTTGCCTAATGCTGAAAACTTTGACCCTCTTTTAGTTTCATTGCCTTTATTAGGTGCTGAAGCCCCTGAAGACACAGCTGAAGCTTCAACCACCACCCATGCTTCATTGGATGAACTCCTGGGCAGTTCACTTAATTTTCAAGAAATCACTACCCCAGCAGTCAGGCCCAAAACAGGCGCTCATGTGCAATTTCCCCTGCTCGATTTAGGCCCAGATACATATCACACCAGGTCCTTTTATTCTAGAACCACTAATAATGCACAGTCTCCGCCGCAACACACACTGTCTCATAGCTTTACCTCTACCATTCCTACCACCATTCCTTCCACCCATCCTTCATTAACTACCCATACTTTCACTCCCTGTCCAGTTGCAAGCTCAGTTAGAGCCACTCAGTCTGCTGTGCCTCAGCAGCAAAATCAACCTAGTGCATCACATGAAAGTTATATGAACAAGATTCTAGAGAATCAAAGTGAGTTAACAAGGATGCTCATGAAACAGCAACTTCTGTCTACATTACCACAAGGTAACGTTCCTATATTTGATGGACAAGTTCTTGAATATCAGTCATTCATTCACTCTTTTGAAAATGTGATTGAACGTAAAACTGATAGCAATAGAGACCGCTTGCAATTTTTGATTCAGTACACTAAGGGACAAGCACAAAGGCTAGTGAAGAGCTGTGAATATATGGCACCAGATAGAGGCTACGAAAAGGCAAAGAAATTGCTGAAGGAAAACTTTGGAAATGAATATAAGATTTCTTGTGGTTATTTGGATAAAGCTCTTTCTTGGCCTCAAATAAAGTCTGAGGATTCCAAAGTGTTGCAGGATTATGCTATGTTCCTTAGGAGCTGCTGCAATGCTATGGAGGATATGGAGTACATGGAAGAGCTGGACACAGTGTCCAATATGAGAAGCATTGTCCTCAAGCTGCCGTATAAGCTCAGAGAAAAATGGCGCAACAAGGCGTATGAGCTACAAGAGCACCGTAACCGAAGGGTAAGAATTTTAGATCTTGTCTCTTTTATAGAAAACCAAGCTCGCATATCAGCTGATCCAGTATTTGGTGATCTTCAAGATCAGACAGTCATTAGGGGAAAGCATAAGCCTATTGTGAAGTTACACTCTTCAAAGTCATCTGGCAGTAGCTATGTTACAAGTGTAGCTCTTACCCCAAAAGACACAAAGTTTCAACCCTATTGCACACTTTGTAGCTCAAAGCACACCTTAGACAAATGCAAAGATTTTGCAAAGAAAGCTCACAAAGATAAGCTCAGCCTTCTAAAAGCAAATGGCATATGCTGCATATGCTTTGGATGTCTTCAGGCAACAAACTATATTAGTAAGGATTGCAAACAACGTCTCACATGTAACATATGTGAACAGGCTCATCCGAGCGCCCTCCATATTGAGAGGAACACAACTCGTGAAGCAGGAAAACCCTCTGATGTTATAGGCAGTGCATCAGCAGAGTTATGTGGCCATATAGGGGCCGGAGACCATGAGAGTGTTCTTCCTATTGTTCCCGTTAAAGTCAAGGCAGCAAAGGGCAGCCATGTCTTGCAGGTCTATGCACTCCTGGATCCTGGGTCTTCTGCTACCTTCTGCTCAGAGGAATTGATGTCACGTCTGCATATGAAAGGTAAAAGGACACAAATTCTTCTTCGAACCATGAATCAGGAAATGTCTGTTCCCACTCAAATTATTTCAGGATTGGAAGTTTCAGCTCTGGACGGTGATAACTTCCTTTCTCTTCCAAATACATTCACTCAAAAGGTAATGCCAGTCACCACAAACAACATTCTCAGGCAAAACGACTTGACGCATTGGGCGTATTTAAGCAAGGTAACACTCCCTGCCATCAATTCTAAGGTAGAGCTTCTGATTGGCACAAATGCTTCTAAACTATTGGAACCATGGGAGATTATTAACAGTCAAAATGGGGGTCCCTATGCAGTTAGAACCCTATTGGGGTGGGTTGTAAATGGACCCTTAAGAAATGCTGCTGGCAGTGATGACTGTGTGACTGTAAATAGGATTTCAGTGGCAAATCTGGAAAAGCTGCTGATCTCACAATACAACCAGGACTTCAGTGAAGTTACTTCACAGGAAAAGACTGAAATGTCTATTGAGGATAAACAGTTTTTAATGATGGCTAACAGAGCATTCTTGAATGATGGACATTACAGTCTGAACTTGCCTTTTAGAGAACCCGATGTGTTTATGCCGAATAATCGGCAAGTTGTAGAACAGCGTTTGCAAGGCTTGAAAAGAAAAATGAAAAGGGATGAGCAATACCAAAAGGAATACGTTGCATTTATCAATGACATCTTGGACAATAAATATGCTGAAGAAATCCCACAGGAGGAATTAATACAGCCACCAGGAAAAGTATGGTACTTGCCGCACCATGGTGTTTATCACCCTAAGAAGAAAAAGCTCAGAGTTGTGTTTGATTGTGCTGCTTCTTTTCAAGGTGTTTCCCTCAACACAGCACTACTCCAGGGTCCTGATTTGACCAACTCACTCATTGGAGTCATCCTGAGATTTCGCAAAGAGCCAATTGGAATCATGGCTGACGTCAAGTCAATGTTCCATCAGGTTAGAGTGGCAAAGTCTGATGTGAACTATTTGCGATTCCTGTGGTGGCCACAAGGTAATACCAGTCAGAGCCCAAAAGAACATCGTATGGTTGTACACATTTTTGGTGCTGTGTCTTCCCCAAGTATTGCAAGTTTTGCTCTGAAAAAAACTGCTGCTGACAATGAAAGCTTTTTCCCCCCTCAGGTGACTGAGACCATCCGGCATAACTTTTATGTGGATGACTGTGCAAAGTCCGTAGCCAAAGAATCTGATGCCATCCAGCTGGTAAAGGATCTTACTGCATTGTGCAGTAAAGGTGGGTTTCAGCTTACTCAATGGGTCAGTAATAATAGAGCTGTTCTTGCATCCATTCCTGTGGAACACAGGGCAAAGGGAATTAAGTCACTAGATCTGGACAAAGACAGTTTGCCTGTCGAAAGAGCACTGGGACTGCAATGGTGCGTGGACTCTGATAATTTCCAGTTTAACATTCATTTAGTTCAAAAGCCGCTTACCCGCAGAGGCATATTGTCTATGATAAGTTCTATTTTTGATCCTCTTGGCTTTCTTGCTCCTCTCATTCTTCCAGCCAAACAGTTACTACAGAAGCTCTGCTATAGGGGCTTTGGTTGGGATGAGCCTTTGCCACCACCTGTGTCTGACTGGTGGATAGAATGGACCAGCAACCTGGAGAAGATCAAGAGCTTCAGTGTGCCTCGTTGTCTGAGACCCCAGGGCTATGGTGTGCCAAGATGTGCCGAACTGCATCACTTTGCTGATGCCAGTGAGAGTGGCTATGGCTCTGTCAGCTACATAAGACAGATGAATTACCAGGATGTGGTACACATCACTTTCGTCCTTGGGAAGTCCAGAGTCCTTCCACTAAAAGCCATCACAGTTCCGAGACTAGAGCTGGCTGCTGCAGCGCTGCTGGTGAAGGTGGACAAAATGCTGAGGAATGAATTGCACCTCGACTTAAAACCTTCAGTTTTCTGGACAGACAGCCAAACAGTGTTGAAATACATTGCAAATGATTCAGCAAGATTTAAGACCTATGTTGCAAACAGGGTCTCACTGATCCGAGACAACACCCATTCGTCTCAATGGAGATATGTGAGCAGCAAAGACAATCCTGCTGATGACTGTTCAAGAGGATTAAGTTTAAGAAAGTTCATTGAACAGACAAGATGGATTCATGCCCCTGAATTCCTTTGGATGTCAGAGGAAAGTTGGCCAGTGATAGAAGCATTGGGCTCTGTGTTTCAGGATGATCCAGAGGTGAGGAAAAGTACTGCTGTGTTTGCTGCAGTGGTGAAAACTGAAACACCCACAGATCAACTTATTACGTACTTCTCTGATTGGATGAGATTACTAAAGGCAGTGGCATGGTACCTCAGACTGAAAAGTGCTTTGATGCTAAAGATGAAAGGAGATAAGGAACTTCTCTCACCTCAAGTCACTCATTCAAATAGGAGAAAGATGAGCATCACGTCTGAGAATTTCAGGACATTCATTGGTAGAAAACTCACAGTGAACGACCTTACAGAGGCAGAAAAGGCAGTCATCGCCTATGTCCAACGCCAGGCATTCCCTGCAGAAGTTGCATCACTGGAGTCAATTCCGCCTAGGCTGCATAGGAGTAGCAATCTCTGCCGGCTTGATCCTGTGATGGATGAAGGCATCATGAGAGTAGGTGGTCGACTGCACAAATCTGCAATGCCTGTGGACACCAAACACCCTTACATTTTGCCCAAAGAGTCACATATTTCATTTCTTCTGTTAAAACACATCCATGAGTTCAGTGGTCACAGTGGAAGAAACCACATGCTCTCAGAGCTCCGGAAAAGGTATTGGATTGTAAAGGGCAACTCAGTCGCAAGAAAGGTGCTCTCAAGATGCACCATGTGTCGACGTCTGAAGGGTAAAGCTGGTGAACAAATAATGGCGGATTTGCCGCTGGAAAGGATCCTGCCTGACCTTCCTCCCTTCACAAATGTGGGATTAGACTACTTCGGTCCAATTGAAGTAAGGCGAGGAAGAAGCACCATCAAAAGGTATGGAGTTCTTTTCACTTGTATGTCTAGTAGAGCAATACATTTGGAAGTTGCTTACTCATTGGACACTGATTCATGCATTCATGCTTTGAGGAGATTTGTGTGCAGGAGAGGTCAGGTGAAGCACATCAGGTCAGACAATGGGACGAACCTGGTGGGGGCTCATGCGGAGCTAAGAAAGGCCCTGATGTCACTGCATGAGGGAAAGATTCGAAATTCCCTGCTTCCTAAAGGAATTGAATGGAGCTTTAACCCACCAGCCGCATCACATCACGGCGGAGTCTGGGAAAGGCTCATACGCTCCGTCCGGCAAGTGCTGAACTCCACACTCCATCAGCAATGTATTGATGATGAAGGTCTTCAGACCATATTTTGTGAGGCAGAGGCTATCCTTAATAGCCGCCCCCTCTCCACAGTGTCCTCAGACCCACATGATTTGGAACCGCTAACCCCCAACCACATCCTCCTGCTCAAATCTATGCCCATTTTGCCTCCTGGAACCTTTCTGAAGTCCGATCTCTATGCCAGACGCCGCTGGAAACAGGTCCAGTATATAGCAGACCTCTTCTGGCGTAGATGGACCAAAGAATACCTCCTTTTACTGCAAGAAAGGCAAAAATGGACAGTTGTAAAGAAGAATCTACATGCTGGAGACATTGTCCTAGTGGTGGACCCCACTGCTCCTCGAGGGTCCTGGCCAATGGGAAGAGTGCTGGAGACGAGGCCTGATAGGAAGGGATTAGTCCGGTCAGTAAAGCTCCAGACAAAGACGTCTGTCCTTGAGAGACCCATTACCAAGCTGTGCCGAATTCTTGAGGTGGATGAGTGACCAGTGTCTTCTGATCACATTAGAAAGGAATGTAATGTATACACATTCTCATTATTATTATTCATTTCATTTTAGAAAAGCCCTTAAGTGTCTACTAATTTAATTATTATTTACGGCTCCTCTTGTAAATGTTAATATTAATTGATTTAAGATCAATTAAGGGGCCGGTGTGTAGGAGCCAAAAATAAGTTTCGATATTTTGTTCATATTTGTGTTTTCTGCTTTTTTGTGAGTGTGCACCCTCTATAGGTGAAGGGTGCTACCCTATAAATTAGAGAATAAGGTGCATGATGGGAGGAGGGCAGACCAGCGATACCGCCATTGACCTCAGTTGGGATACAGGTGGCAGACTGTTTTAGCTTGTGACAAGGCCTGCAGCCATTGGGGACCACCCGCCATGCCCAACAGCTATTAATGCCATTTTATGCTCCCATTGCATCTTTGTTTTGTATTTCTATTTATTTGTAATAAAATGACCATCAACATTCTGCAACAAACTCTCTCCTTAAAGTCATTGGAACCCAACTGCGAGTCTGACACTGAATCTGTCCTCTCCTACGTGGTAAAGACAATTAAATGTGGAAACAAGGGGTTATAGGACAAACTTGAACTGTTTTTACCACTACAATTTTAAAGAAGCAATCACTCAGCTCTGAAACAGCTCACACTGACCCCTAGTGGCCTGGATGTCTCAGAGACTCTGTGCTGAACCTGTTGTAAACATGGACACCTTCACATGGGGGACACACTCTATGGAGCATAAACCTAAAGCGTAAAAATAACTGATTGTTCCTTTAACGTGATTTCCATGAGGTTTTACTGAAAATACGTTTAAGAAAAAAGAAAAGAAACTGCAGGACTGCGCTCCTGATGACCACAACATACTTGGCGAACCAATTTACCCTGAGACTGAATTTCTACCAGGAATTTAAAGAGGTTTGATTCAGCCCTGTTCCCATCGCTCCGACTCTGCGTGAGTTAATGTAGTCGTTTATATTCAGTCGTTAATATTCTGAGGGCCTTCTGTCCAAAGCCTGACTCCTCGGACCCTGGCAGCGTCGGGAAAAAAGAAGGAGACAAAACTGCACTTGTTCCAGTTTCTATTTGGAATAACGAACCATTTACACTTTATTGTCACAAACAATCACCTCCTGGACGTGGGGACGATGCAGATATGACTTCGTTCAATTTTGAGGACGTCTTAGTTTTTATTGAAACAAAAACATTATACACTTTTCTTTATTTCTCGTCTCTGCTCTTCCCTACTTTTCCTCTTCTCTTTCCTCTTCATTTCCTTTCTCTTCCTTTCTCTCCTCATCTCTGTTTCTCTTCTCTTCATGTCTTTTGTCTGTTCTTCTCCACTCTTCTCAGTTCTTTCTGTCACTTCTTTTCTCTTGTCGTGTTCTTTCCTCTTCCCTTCTCTTTATCACTCTTCTGCTCTTACCCCTCTCCGCTGCTCAGTGACGCGCTCTGACCCTCGTCACTGGACTCTATCAGTGAGAGATAAAGGGAATGGAACGTCAGAGTGGAGAAAAGCTCTGGTTTTATTGGACGACTGGAGAATCTTAAAACCAGAGAGAGAGAGAGAGAGAGAGAGAGAGAGAGAGAGAGAGAGAGAGAGAGAGAAAATAGAGAGAGGAAAGAGAAAGAAACAAGAGGAAAGAAAGAAAGAAAGAAGATATTCATGTGAAGTGAGACAGACAGAAAAGGAGAGAGATAGAGTGACAGAAAAAGAAAGAGATGCACAAAGGAAGAGAGATGTGAAAGAAAGGTCAGAACGGAGAAAAAGAGATAAAGAGAATAGAAGGAGGAAGGAAAAGGGATGACGAAAGATAGAGAGGCAGTGTGGCTGTCATCAATTCCTCAAAGCAATCTTCACTAAAACACACACACACACACACACACACACAGAGAGAGAGAGAGAGAGAGAGAGAGAGAGAGAGAGAGAGAGAAAGAGACACTGTCCCCTGCTGTGAAACGCAAACACATAAACAAAGGGGTCCAGTCTAGTGGTCTCACTTTTGAAAGAACTCTGTTCTTCTCATAGAAACTGTGTGTGTGTGTGTGTGTGTGTTGAAGTGGTCTCTGCAGATGCTCCCTCTCTTCAGAACCCGTCAGTGGCAGATGGGCCGTGATCACGATGTCACCAGCTGACCTCACACTTGTTCTGCTCTGTTCACAAAGGAGAGACCGCTCTTACTGTCTCTCTCATTATAATAAAAATATTAACTCATTTGGAATCGAACCAGGACACAGAGTGTCTTTAATGCACTGAATAGCGCCCCCTTATGGTGCAGATTCTAAATGTGTGTGAGTATGTATGTGAGTATTAGAACCTTCAGTGTAGTGTGTCAAGTCATTCAAGGGGAGAGTTGAATGGAACTGCGAATCCTTTTGCCAAGCCAAGTTGGAGTTGACTCATGAGTCATTTACGAATGAATTTGAGTTGAGTCACAAGTTTTTGAAGGCCAAATTTGAGTTGAGTCAGGAGTCATTTAAGGGTGAGTTTGAGTTGAGTCAGGAGTCATTTAAGGGTGAGTTTGAGTTGAATTAGGAGTCATTTAAGGACAAATTTAAGATGATACGAGTCATTTAGAGCCAGGTTTGAACTGAGTCATGAGTCAGTTAAGGCCATGTTTGAGTCGATATACTGGTGAGCTCAAGTCAGGCTGTGGATCATTTAAGGGTGATCTACAAGTGATTTAAGGCTATATTTGGGCTGAGTTATTATGTGGGGGTGTGTTCCAGTCAAAATAACGAATCATTTAAGAGTGAATTCCAGTTGAGTCATGAGTCATTAAAGTCTCAGTTCAAATCAAGTGGTCAATCATTTAAAGGAGATTGAGTCGAGTTGCAAATCATTCTGAGTCTTTTAAAGATAAATCCTCATTTCTGAAGTTGACTTGTTTGTGAAAACATCACTCATCAACACACACTGCCTCAGAGCATCAGCCACCGTCCAGGTAGAGCTCCAACATTCACTCACACACACACACACACACACACACACACACACACACACACACACACACACACATATCCTGCACATGGCAGCACTTTGTTATCTCCTCCACCAGCTCGGCCCCGTCCTGAACAGCGCCGCCTGTGATTGGGCCGTTAATCACAGCAGGCAATTATAAAAATAGTGAAAGTGTCATACAGCATTAGAGCTGAAAAGATAACGGGCCGCAAAAGCATTTATCTCCTCCAGCAGAGAAACGCGTCTGTAGGATGGACCCAGCCCCGGAGGAGGCTGACCGGACCGGGACCAAGAAAGCAGTGTCACAGCGTCTGTGCTTTAAAGAGCCCATACTGTAGAAAAACAAACACTTACTTTGTAAAATAAAGGGTATAAAGCAGCATATTTAGACTTTAACCATTTAAAAGCAGGAGTCAGGAGTCATTTAAGTGTGAGACTGAGTCAAGTCCCTAGTTGCTTAAGAGCAAAGATGAGTTTGAATCAAGCTGTGAGTCGTTTAAAGGAACACTAAGTAGTATTTTAACTCTACAATGACAGCTTCTTCACTGAGCTGTAATAGTGAGTGAGACTAGAGCCTCTGTTGTTGCTACTCTGGGCTCAGCACTGCAGACACAGCACTATGTAACTTTTGGCGAGTGCTACGAAACCACTCCCCTCTCCTTTGACTTTAGGACAGTGCTGTAAATGTGAATTATACTTCGCAACCCTTGGTGGAGCCCAGGAGCAAAAATACCACATTTTACCTCGTGTTCCTTTAAGATCCAGCTTTAGTCGCGTCAGGAATCATTTAAGGCCTGAGTCGAATCGAGTTCTGAGTCATTTAAGGATGAGTTTAAGTCAAAATGTGTGTAATTTAAGGGTGAATTTGAGTCGAGTCATGAGTCATTTAAGGATAAATTCTCACTTCTGAAGTTGATTTGTGTGTGGACACATCACTCATCAACACACACTTCCTCAGAGCATCAGTCATTTTCCAGGTCAAACTAACACACACACACACACACACACACACACACACACACACACACACACACACACACAGACATAACTTTATGCTAGTATTAGCACACCCTTGAGATGTACTTCCTAAACATGAGTGAGTATGTGAGTATCAGCGCCCCCTTGTGCTTTAATTTATGAACGTGTGATTCTTATGTGAGTCCAGGCCTGTCTGGCAATGTATTTCGACTCAAACATCATTAAAAACGACATTGTCCTTTATGTTTTCTGCCATTTGGCAGACGCTGTTATCCACAGTGGGCGGCACAGTGGAGCAGCAGGTAGGTATCGCAGTCACACAGCTCCAGGGACCTGGAGGTTGTGGGCTTGATTCCCGCTCCGGGTGACTGTCTGTGAGGAGTGTGGTGTGTTCTCCCTGTGTCTGCGTGGGTTTTCTCCGGGTGACTGTCTGTGAGGAGTGTGGTGTGTTCTCTCTGTGTCTGCGTGGGTTTTCTCCGGGTGACTGTCTGTGAGGAGTGTGGTGTGTTCTCTCTGTGTCTGCGTGGGTTTCCTCCGGGTGACTGTCTGTGAGGAGTGTGGTGTGTTCTCCCTGTGTCTGTGTGGGTTTCCTCCGGGTGACTGTCTGTGAGGAGTGTGGTGTTTTCTCCCTGTGTCTGCGTGGGTTTCCTCCAGGTGACTGTCTGTGAGGAGTGTGGTGTGTTCTCTCTGTGTCTGCGTGGGTTTCCTCCAGGTGACTGTCTGTGAGGAGTGTGGTGTGTTCTCTCTGTGTCTGTGTGGGTTTCCTCCGGGTGCTCTGGTTTCCTCCCACAGTCCAAAAAGTGTCCGTAGGTGTGAGTGTGTGAGTGAATATATGAGTGTGTGTTTTGCCCTGTGAAGGCGCCCCCTCCAGGGTGTGTTCCCGCCTTGCGCCCAATGATTCCAGGTAGGCTCTGAACCCATCGCGACCCTGAACTGGATAAGGGTTACAGATAATGAATGAATGTTATCCATAGTGACTTACAGTTATAACCATGTTACAGAGGCAAGCCAAAGAAGTGACAAGGAAGTACTTCACCAGTGGTAGTTACCAGGGCAGGGAACTGAACTCCAGCTGTCAGGGTAGAAGGCAGAGGTCATGCCCAGTGTACAACACCAAGCATATTATTTGTTGCAATTCCATTACAAGAGCTTTATTGTGGTATCACTTGGGGGAAAGGGGGCGGGGTGCTGTGTTGAGTTTTCTGATCAGAGATTGTGATTTGTCTGTAGCGAAGTCAGAGCTTCCTTCCAGTTTTACATTTCCTGCGCCGTGCTGTACTTTCTACTTTCGCTGTGTGTGTAAGATGCTATCTCACCACAGAGAGACGATGGCAACACGCAGGGCTCAATGCGAGATGAAAGGTTTACTTCCCTCCATCTTTCCTCCACAGAGTCAGCAGTAATTCTCCATTAACTTGCTAATGCCATCTCCATGGTTACTGTTGCTAGGAGCATGTGAGCTGCCAATCATTTACATATGGTAAGGGCCTGAGCTCAGCAATTCATTTAAGGTATGAGTTACACAAGACGTGCTATGAACTGACACAGATGTTCGGTTGTGGAGCAGCTGCACATGGGCCTTAGGTCACTTTGTACAATGCCGAGAGGGGTATAAAGTCTCCACTTCCAGCATTAAGCCCATGCTTCCTCTGAGACACGTGAAGCCAACCACTGCTTCTTTGCCAACTGCCGTGTCACTAGATCTCAACACGCTTGGAGGAGAAAGCTAATTGCATGTGTTACAGTTGTGTTACATAAGCCTATAGACTACTGCATTGTTTGGCATTGTGCTGAGAGAGGGAGGGCCATCCTACCCACCCAGAAAGCCCAATACTCCCAAATGACCACTCATTTAGAAACTACACCACAATGGGGTGTAATATTTTAGTCTCTGCTGTAAAGACACTTTGTGTTCTTATTTTATCCTAAACATAGTCTCAGTTTTATACTTCTCTTTTAAGACTAAGCCACAGGCTGCTCATAGATCCGGCGTGATTGAGAAAAGTGCAGGCACTGTGTTTGTTGTTTTCCTGGCAACACATAAACTACACTCTGTTCCAATTAGTGCCCTACTCCCTAAATAGTGCACTTCACCTTCACGGATTATAAACTAACACCACTACACTGTGTACTACATAGTGTAGAAGAAGTTGTTGTTGACCCAGCTCTAGTGGTTTAGAGGTGTAATCGCAGAGCGATGCAGAAACCAACGCACAGTTATAAACGCTTACAACAGCGAAGGGCACTTGGGCAGTCTACAGCGCAGACTCTGGACTGAAGCATAAATCAGCCTTTAGACTCTTTACCACGGCCTGCTGGGATCCTTTAGATCACAGGAGAGTTAAAATAGCAGCCAATAGCGATCTCGGAAGCGACGACAGGAAAGGGCGAATGAGCTTCATACAGGTGAGGAATATCCCAGAAACTGCTGACCATGAGGAACGCCCTGCTCCTGAGGTGCATGGACTATCAAAGCATCTTTCACAGAGGAACTGCTTGCATTATTGAAGCTGATTTATTCGTTACTGGCCCCTTGGGCCCAGGCTCAGCTGATCACTGCGATGGAGGCTATGGGTCGTCGAGGGGGAGAAGGACACAACTGCCAAGAGAAGTTTTTGCTGAAGGGGAAAGTGTTGCTAGGAACCCCCTGAGGTTTAAAATGAAAGAATGACCCAGTGGTTAAGGACAAAGCTCAGTGGACAGTTGAGTAATGCGGAGTTGTACGGCAAATGGGAGGCTACAGTTTGAACTCAGCATGACGCTATAAGTCAGACTTTGCCACTTTAAACCTTGATTTTCGACATGTGGTGGTAGGAGCAGAGAAGAGGGAAAGAGGGGAGAGAACCTCAGAAGGGCCTTTACTTGAGCTTCAGTGCAAAAAAAAAAAAAAAAACTCCTATTGCATGAAATTATCTTTAATCATGTCCACTTATTAATCATGATGGTGTCGGTAGGTGGATTGGTATGGAGTCAAAAAAGGGTCAAAAAGATTTCTGCGTTTGAGTGTGGGTTTCCTCCGGGTGACTGTCTGTGAGGAGTGTGGTGTGTTCTCTCTGTGTCTGCGTGGGTTTCCTCCGGGTGACTGTCTGTGAGGAGTGTGGTGTGTTCTCCCTGTGTCCGCGTGGGTTTCCTTCTGGGTGCTCCGGTTTCCTCCCACAGTCCAAAAACACACGTTTGTAGGTGGATTGGCATCTCAAAAGTGTCCGTAGGTGTGAGTGTGTCAGTGAATGTGAGTGTGTGTGTTGCCCTGTGAAGGACTGGCGCCCCCTCCAGGGTGTATTCCCACCTTGCACCCGATGATTCCAGGTAGGCTCTGGACCCACCGCAACCCTGAACTGGATAAGGGATAACCCACAATTCTACAATTTTAATGTAGAAAAATACTACAGAGTGTTGCTTTAAGCTACTCCAGTGACCTCTGAGTACAAGTCTGCGTTTGTAATAAACTGAACACTTAGTGTAGAGATTTTGTCGTCATGAGGCCGTCCAGAAGAGCTTAAGCACCATGAGGGACCTGAGTTATATCACAAAGTTTATGGAAAGCCCACTCTGGAAGATCCCTCTACTAATGCAGTACATACAGTGGTTATTAGCTTAGTGGAGGTGCCATATGGCACTGTAATGGGCTGCAGACTGGGCTCTCGATCGACCGGAGCTGAGTTATGTATCGAGAGGTTGAAAATAAGAGCCCGGCTGCACGGCACGGTGAAACGAATGTGTGCAGAAACTGAAACAGCGGCATTCCAAGCACTGCCTCTAGTAGCTCGAGCGAGTGGAACTGCATTGATTTGCAGTTCCCTCATGACTCCTCTGTTGACCGATCGCTTGCCATTAAATTAGGAGATCTGCTGAAATCTCAGAGTGCACGCGGCTGCAAATTCATGAAGCCAGGCCCATTCCAAATGACCGCTAGTTATGAATCCATTATGCTCACTGTCAGCTGCACTCCTCTCGGAGGCCTGAGCTATGCTTAGCTCAGTGTTTCCTCTGTGTGTGCAGAGCGTGACCTGGCAAGAACAGGAAACACGCACCACGGGCAAACACACACACGCACACATGCACACACGCACACACGCACACACGTGGCATGGGATAATGGGAGTTTTGCTTTCAGTATTTTATTGCTTTAGACAGGGACGATTGTACTGTACCAAACATCAGGTTCAACTTATGTTAGCTACAGTTTGGCCCTGAAATGTCTGCTTAGTTATTATTATTTTCCCAACATCACGGTAAAGGGCCCGGAACGGCAGTATTAATCAGCTCTGTAGGTGCTTTCTGAGTAAGTAGCACTGGGGCTTGAAGAGGACTCTTCCAATCCAGGGGTTGCAGCTGACGTCACTGTGTAGAGTAGCCACCATATTGATGGTCTCCTCATGACTGAAGCATGCAACTCAAATAAAAACTTTATTTCAACTGTTAGTCCTCATTTAGACGTTAAAATGAAAGAGGAGCTTGGGCTGCATCCCAAAATAGCACCATACTCCCTACACAGTGCACATCTGCACAGTATTATCAAAACTAATAATACTACGCCCAGTAAACAGAGGAAATAAGAAAAAACAATGTATTGCTTGTGACTGTAGTGAAATCAGACTATTACTGAAGCTTGTATGTGATCTGTGAATGAATAACACTGAAGACTAACGTGCTAACACCTTTCCATTAGATCCTATTATGAAGATGCTAATGTGGCTAACAGACCATAGCTTTTTCTCTTCATCTTGCTACACAGTGGGATCCTTTATGCCCCTGACACAAAGCAATAGTTTTTTTCTGAGTTCTGTGACTCTCTCCAGTGCAGGGAGAGGAGCTGTGTATAAGATAAATCTATCCATCTTTCACATCTGTTTATATATTAGTGCTGCTCTCTGACACCAGGCGATCGGGGGTCACCATCAGAAAGAAACAGAAAAAAAGCCTATTTTAAACAGCACTTGGAAATATCCACTGCAGCCCACTCCCCCCTTAAAGGCGAGCTCTGCGGCTTCATCATCAATCCCAGGCATGCATTTGAGAGAATGCGTAACAGTAGCAGGCTCGTAAATAACGGGCCTCGCTCAGCGTGAAGGTAAATGAATAAACGTGGAGAGTGTGTCAATGTCTCTCATGAATATGCAAACACATCCGTGTTCAGTCACAGTCTAAAAACCCGGCTGATGCACTGTTTGCTTTTATAATACACACAAAATAAACATCTGCTGCCACGTGATGAGACCCAGGACCTTCTGGAGAAAGCAGAGCCTGAGATTACATTTAGCACAACTTTTTTGTGAAGTATTTTGACACGTTGCGACCTCAAACTGACGGGAACCTTGTCCACACTCCAGCGCTTCACATTCAGGGCTTAAAAATACATTTCCCACAGTGCCGATGGATTGTAAATGTCCTCCACTGATGGCAAAGTAAACAGGTGCACTCCAAACTAACCATGAAACACATAGTTAAGGCGGAATGATGCTTTATTCCATCCTCTGTACCTTCATCGTAATGTTTTTTTGTGCCAACGTTTTGTGGACACCTGCTCAGTCTGAAATTAAAGCAACATTAGATAGAATTTTAAAGTTAACCTTCCTCCTGTGTTAGCTTTCTGTTACCATCTCTTATGTTAATGGGTCGGTTCTGACCCTAAAAACAATTAATCATCAACCAGTTTGTGTCTTCCCTCTTGTTGACCTCGTTATTCCTCCTTCTCCATGAAAGGACTCTCACTATACCTGTTCCCCTCCCTCTCAACTCCTCTCTCTCTCTCTCTTCGCTTCCAACTCTGTCCCCCATTCTATTTGTCTCTCACATGCTCTCTTTCTTTCTCTCTCTACTTCTACCCCACCCCCCCACCCTCTCAGATAAGCGGATCAGGATGGTAGTGCTCATGATCAAGGTGGTTAGACCGAAGCGATGGAGGAGACCACGCCGGACCCGGAGTTTGTGGACGTAGACCAGGGCTTGACTCTGGCCTGTATCGCGTTCCTCTGTCTGCTGCTGGTGGCCATGATCATCCGCTGTGCCAAAGTCATCATGGACCCCTACAGCGCCATCCCCACCTCCACCTGGGAGGAGCAACACCTGGATGACTAGCAGAGATGGGTATGCATGCACACACACACACACACACACACACACGGTACTGTTCAGTTCTGTGGATCTAATGTTATAAATCACACAACGTGACCAAGTGTTTTGAGTGAAGATCTGTCACGCTACACTTCCTCTGGTCGATGAGCTTTACACCCCTCTGTCCAAAGCTTGGCATTGGGCATGGTGACCCTAGATGAGCCTCCTGGCCATACACACACACACACACACAAGTAGTTTTTTGCTTCAAGACTCCACTGGAATTAATTTTAAACATGTGATTCACCAAACAAAAACAGAGTGACAAATCACCTTCACAGCAGATTTATTACAAGTGACATGTGTCATGTTTCTCATTTATTTGCCTTGCTCCAACCCCCCCACACCCCACCCGCAATAGCTCTGTGCCCTCCTAGGGGGCGCACTCGGCTGCTTTAAAACATTAACCTACAACAAACCTGCATTTTTTTTTACTTCCAGGTGCCCGGTCTCATGATGAGGAAGGGTCCAGGAACACCATCTGAAAGCACAGCAACTAGGGACACTCACAACGTCCAAACTACCTACAGCCACTGAGCGCGGTCAGTGTCCAGCTAAGAGCTGAGGCCCGGTCAGTCCAGCCAGAAATATCCAATACTACACGACCTACACAAACACAAACGAGGGCCCCAAACTGCCCCCTGCACATTTACACACTACCAAGTGCAATGAGGAGGAGTGAGAGCCACTGTACGGCGTACTCACGTGTGTGAGTTTTCTTTTTTCCAGGTTGTTGCTTTTGTACATTTTTCTAATAACCGTGATGGATGGACCGGGCGAATATCGAGGCTCTTGTTCAGCGAAGCGAGGCCTGCCTCAGAGGCAAACTGACGGACGCGATTCACGTGTGTTTACAAGGAGACCACACTGGCTCTGTCTAGAATGAATGCAATTCAGGAAACCCAATGGAGGGTGCTTTTTAGGACCACAAAACCCAGACCTGGACTCTTAGCTGTGCTTCAAAGAGCGAAGGTAAACCCGCCTTCCCTTTAATTTTAAAAGAAACGATTGGGGGGAAATACATTTCTACAGTTTCCTCCAAATGGCATCAAACAGACGAGACATGATTGGGTTCTGAGGCTTGGTCTTAGTTCTGCACTGGAGCTACGAGGCTAATGGAGCTTGAAAATAATGGAATTTCATTCCGAGACATCACTGTGTGAACGATGCACATTTAAACTGTGAGATGTTGGTCGATAAAATGTCCTTTTTATGTCCAAACATTTGTGGACACCTGCTTAGCCAAAACTTCTACTGAAATGAAGTGTATTAAATGGCAGTTTGGTGTCCGTTTGTGGCGGTAGCCGCTTCTGCTCTTCTAGGAAGGCTTTAAAAGCATGCTGGAACATACAGTAGCCACTTAAACGTTAATGAGGTGCGGTGCTGATGCTGGACGATTAGTTCTGGATCACAAACAGTTGCTGAATGGAGTTCCATCAGTTCCTTTTCTCCACAGCCCAGTTCCGAAGGGTTTACACCTCTCCAGCCGACACTCTGAGCTAAGGCTCATGTCCAGCTGCTCTGGAGAAAGCTATGGAGATAATAAAACGTCCGTGTGCACAACTGGTGCTGAATTACCCATTACTATAAAGAGTGTCTACAAACGTTTGGACGTGAAATATATGGGGAAATAAACGTGTTGTTTGGACTGAGATTAGCACAATGCTAATTTGGTGTGGGGCTCCAGTGCAGAGCTAAAAAAAAGCCCCCTTCAGAATCCAAACTTCTCTTAGCATCGACTATATTTTAACGGAGGGATTTAGTGAATTCTGTGTTGTTTTGCTGAACTGTCCCTTTAAATTAGCTCTCTTCTGCATTAGCTCGAACAATCAGCCACAACCCCGTCCCTCTGTCGTCCTTGAGCCATGTGCTGGTTAGCGTATGTACCTGCAGAGAATGATAATCTTTAACTGCATGTTATCAAGTGCCTCAGCTGGAACCACAAAGATAGTCTTGAATCGCTTCTTTTCTTCCCTTTGTTTATGTTTGTTCTTTTTTTACTAATAAGAATTAGCACACAATCAAAAAAGCAGCGAATCAAACCACCACAGAAAGGTCTTGTCAGATTGGAAACTGTGACTGTGCTGCATTTCGCCTGTGTGTTCTTATGAATAATAAACAGAACAAGGAATTAAAGGCTCTTTGTCATTGTCTTAAAAAGCTTAAAGGTGCCATACACAATTTTAACCAAGAAAAAGTAGCACGCAGTGTTTATGAAAATGGTCATTGTTAATGGGTTTTATATTTGGGATGGGAAACTGAAGCTCACGAGATGAAGAATCATCTTGTTTTGTATCCCCTGAATGAGCAGATTTATACTCCATAGAGCGGGTTCACTCTCTATTCCATTAGAATCTCTAATGGAGTTTATTCACTGCATGGTACCTACTCTACTGGACTCTCCTCTCTGTTTGGTTCCTGCAGGGCACAGAGTGACAAGTCTCTTTGTCCAGTCAATGCTCTGCAAGGTTTACACCTCACGGTTTAGTCCCTACGAAAACAAAAAGGGAGCGGGTACTAAAAAAGAACCCAGTTCTCGGTACCAGGACCCAATTTCCGTGATGGAGAGGCAGGCACAATGTACTGAAAAAGCACTCAAAGAATTTTCGAGTAAGAATTTTAATACTACCTTTTCCCACACATCTGTAATATCTTAAAACAGGGTGAGGACATCTGCCAAATGCTGTAAACGTAAACGAATAAGGAACAAGAATCCCTGTCTCCAACAAAAGGGGCTCTAACACAAACAGGAAAAAAGACTCCCCTCAGCTCCAAACTGGGGGTGGGGTTTGAGGGGTGGGGGTCTTTGACACGTTGCTCTGAGCTGGAGCTGTGGTGGATGTATAAGCGCAGGACTAATTAAAGCATCTGGCTCCTTGATATGCAGCCGGGGCTTCGCTCATTTACCGCTAACCCCGCTGTCAGAGCCAATCAAGCCTCCACTTGACGTGGCGCCTGTGAACCACAGCCCTCCACTGAGAATTCACAGAGAAGCCAGTTTTTCACTATTTTCACCAACAAAAGAAAAAAAAAACAATAGTAGCGCAGTGTGACTGAAGGTAAACAAACTCACCTAGCAAGGCTAGGCTAACACTTAGCAGCAGAGTTAGCTGTAAACGTAGATAATGAGCTGTAATTGTAGGGCATTCCTGTCAGAAATCCTGGTTAGGACACACTATGAGGAGTTGATAAATGCCTGAAAAGTGTGGTTTAATTCAGAGAATAAGGGATTAGTTAATGATCAAAATGATGATATTTCTATAGCTTAGCATAGGGTTTTGTACTCACTCTCTGGCCTCAGCTTACAACTTTGCCATAAACCCTTTTCTTGTATGAGGCAGTGCTCCCTCTGTTATTAAAGTGATTAAATACTGTGTCTCCACTCTGTTGGACACTCCTCATCGGTCCATTTTCTAGAAGTAACGTCAGGGACGGTAGCTCACCTGTCGCTGCACAGTTTGTCGTGGGGTGTCCGGTGATGGCGGTTCCTAATCTTTGAAGAGCAGTGTGAAAAGAGGTTAACAAAGTATGCAGAGCATCAGATCAGTTATGTTTCTTGAACATATCCTCATACTCGGCAGTTAGAACTTACTACAAAGAAAATGTGCTATAGATAATGGCTAATCACAAGCGATAAACGTTTTAAAAACTAAACTGAGCTGTATTTTTTAAGAAAATTCTTACTGTCTTTAAAAGACACTCACAGTAGAACATTTGGGGCTGAGATTGATAAATAATTCTGTTAAAAAGGGGGTGAATTATTTAGTGATATTGAGCTGAATTACTGCAGCTCTGGTGTGGGCCGCTGAGCCTTGTCTTTAGAGAAATAATACAATCTGTTAATATCTTCCGCTGTAGCTCCAGACAGGTCTTTATATTCACTCTTGAACTCAATGCTATGTAGCTGTAGCATGAGAGAGACCCAACATGCTTATATTGTATTCCCTGCTAGTTAAGATTTTTAAGAGGATTATTTTAAGATTAGGCAACCCACCGCTGGGCTCATTAATCCTGAAGTGAAGACACCAGCTCTGCTTTCTTTATGTCCTGAGGTTATTGATATTAATAGGAATCAATTCTTCTTCACTTGCTGACTTTTACTGTAGAACCAGTCCGGCGTCAGCAGTGCAGCCCTCTCGGTCAGAGCTGCGTATTACTATGGATTTCTTCTATGCCACAGTCTGTGGGAGGTGTAATTGATTAGCAGAGGTTCAGAACAGCCGTGCGTTCAAACTCGGATGGCTTTAATACTGCACACTGCACAGTGTGTTCCCTAGCGCACAACAGCAGCACGACGTGAACAGGACGGAGGATTCAGTCCATGACCGGAAACAAGCCGGGCCGAAACGCACTGGGCCCCGCGGAGATGATTTCATGTGAAATATGGATTACTGTGTCTGTGTTTTAACACATAACGATCAGAACTGGTCCCTTGCTTTCCACTGAAAGAGAGGCTTTACCCAGCAGTGCTAATGTGGCTAATATTGAATATTAATCTGTGGGTTAATAAAAGATAAGACAAGGTAACACTTCACTGACCCTAAAGCAAGTAGCTAATGGAATGTTTTAGTCTCAGTTTCATTTCTAATTTAATATCTAAACATCATTCATGAAAACTGTGGGTAACAATCTGGTATACACACACACACACACACACACACACACCTCACATGAGAGGGGAAGTGACAGTGCTTTCTCCTCCCTCAACATCTACAGCTGAAGTGTCCTGAGCGCCAAAGGCAAACTGCCAATGCTTCTCTGAGACGCCTGGAACTTCCTTCTTCACTCAACACACTTGAAGGAGAACACTGATTGGCCAGTTATGCTAACTCAGGATGGCTTACAAGACCTGGGGCATCACCAGAGACGGAACTCATGAAGATGACAAATGCTATAATCAAGGTAGCCACAAGCTGCTTAGAACTGTGTAGGTTCAGCTTTATCTCTCTCTCACTCAGTTATTGATGTTCCTATAAGTCTAGTACATGTGGAGATCTCACATTGGAACTGACCTTAAGTTTGACTAATGGGGAAGAGAGAGAGAGAGAGGGGGGGGTGAGAGAGAGAGAGAGAGAGAGAGAGAGAGAGAGAGAGAGAGAGAGAGAGAGAAAGGGGTGAGAGAGAGAGGGGGGGTGAGAGAGAGTGAGAGAGAGAGAGAGAGGGGGGGTGAGAGAGGGTGAGAGAGAGAGAGAGGGGGGGATGAGAGAGAGAGAGAGAACCCTATAACTCTCCCTATGACCTGAGCAGATTTTCACCACCTATCTTCTGCACCATCTGCTCACACATTAAACCCCGGACCCCCACCAAGGCCCAGTGTATAACACTTGGAAGTGACATCACAGAAAGCCCATATCTACAGGACCTGTGTTAAAGCATGTATCTCCATTTCTCGTCCTTTGGTCCTCTTTCCATTTTCGGACATAATCAGGTTCCTGGGCTCCTCGGGTCTCTCTCTGTGAGGAGTGTGGTGTGTTCTCCGTGTGTCTGCGGGGGTTTCCTCCGGGCTTCTCCCACTTTCTAATCACAGGCTGGTGGGCGGAGTGCCTCTTTCCTCACGTCCTCACAGGGAAGAGCCGGAGGTGTGAGGTAAGGAGGCAAAAGTAAACGACTAAAGCATGAGCTCAGTCCAGTGCTGCTCAGTCATTTAAGGTGGTATTTATAAAGGTTAGGAAAGATGTGTAATGAAGAAAGCATCAGGGCAAGAACTGACCGAGGATCAGGGGGTAGGGGGGCTGTTTATTGGCTGTTGTGTGTGTAGCTGTGGCTCAGTGCAGTGCTGCCTTTGCTAAGTGGTGGAGTGCAGGATCATGATGAGCCATTCACACACAGCGGGTAGAGCAGAGCAGAGACAGGATAATCAATCTAATGATGCAGCTTTTACACACACACACACACACACACACACATACCCACACCCCCCCACACACACACACACACACACACACTTACACTTACACTTACACTTACACTCACATATACAGTGGAGGTAAACTTGACAGACAGCACACATCAAGCACACAATAAATTCAGAAAATACTCTCAATACACACACATATACAAGCACAAGTTTGTTTTCATAAATTGTGGGGACTTTGCATAGATTTGTATTCATTTTGTGGGGACCTACACTAAACCAAACCATAACTATAACTACCTTAACCTTTACTTTACCTTAACACAGTTAAGGTTAGAAAATATAATGACTTTCACTGGGGCAATGACATGTTCGTGGTCCCCACAAGGAAGGGAACCTTCCGCAAAGGGAGTGTGTGAACAGGTCTTGGTCCCCACAGTGTGATATATTCCTGTTTTACACACACACACACACATTAAACCTAGTGTATCTGTATAATCCTTTACACCAGAAACAGGCCCACCATCACTTCCCTGTGTCCAGAAGTTTGTGGACACTTCCA
The DNA here is from genome assembly GCF_029633855.1 of Hoplias malabaricus. Classification (NCBI taxonomy): domain Eukaryota; kingdom Metazoa; phylum Chordata; class Actinopteri; order Characiformes; family Erythrinidae; genus Hoplias; species Hoplias malabaricus. Next base: position 799,424 of record NC_089815.1, on the reverse strand, counting down.
GTGATGTTGGGTACTTTATGGGGCCGTTCACACTCTGTAAATCTAAGACAATAAACGAGTAAAAACAAGATTAAAATTCATCAGTAACTTTTATTACCAGGTGCTGAGTAACAAACACACTCAAAAACACGTAAACGTACTGCACTGAGGGACTGGACTCATCAAAAATGAGTGACGCAGAGAGAACTGGCATCCGTTACGGAACCTTTTAGAAGGTCATGAATATTTGAACATGACCAATAAGGCAATATTTGGTGAGAGAAGTGCCCAGCAGGTTAGGGATGGATAGAGGGATGGGAGGAGGGAGGGGGGAGGAGGTGTTAACGTCACTGTTGCAGGGCAGGAAGAATTCTCCCCTGACACTGACCAAACCCAACACGGTAACCCTGGCCTTCACAGTGACCTACAGAGAGAGAGAGAGAGAGAGAGAGAGAGAGAGAGAGAGAGAGAAAGAGAGATAGAGAGAGAGACAGAGACAGAGAGAAAGAGCGAGAGAGCGAGAGAGAGAGAGAGAGAGAGAGAAAGTGAGAGAAAGAGAAGGAGAAAGAAAGAGAGAGAGAGAGAGAGAGAGAGAGAGAGAGAGAAAGAGAGATAGAGAGAGAGACAGAGACAGAGAGAGAGAGAGAGAGAGAGCGAGAGAGAGAGAAAGTGAGAGAGAGAGAAAGTGAGAGAAAGAGAGAGAGAGAGAGAGAGAGAGAGAGAGAGAAAGAGAGATAGAGAGAGAGAGCGAGAGAAAGAGAAGGAGAGAGAGAGAGAGAGAAAGAGAGAGATAGAGAGAGAGACAGAGACAGAGAGAGAGAGAGAAAGCGAGAGAAAGAGACGGAGAAAGAAAGAGAGAGAGAGAGAGAGAGAGAAAGAGAGAGACAGAGAGAGAGAGCGAGAGAGCGAGAGAGAGAGAGAGAGAGAAAGAGAAGGAGAGAGAGATAGAGAGAGAGACAGAGACAGAGAGAGAGAGAGAGAAAGAGAGAGAGAGATAGAGACAGAGAGAGAGAGCGAGAGAGAGAAAGTGAGAGAAAGCGAAGGAGAGAAAGAGGAGAGAGAGAGAGTGTTAGAGATTGATAATGATAGTAAACAATAAATGTGGTGGGTTTGAAGTGTGAAAGGGGCTTCTCAAACACACACTGACGCCCCCTGCTGACACACCTGTGATAGTGACCTCATCTCCATCCTTAAGGAATGTCCGGCTCTCTCCTCGTCCGAGATCAATCACCTTCGAGCCTCTCCACGAGAGCTCCAACATGGAGCCAAAACTCTCCGGACCCTACACACACACACACACACACACACACAATGTACAAACCACACATAAATACACCCAGATAGTAATGAATATTTGGTCCAAATGTGGCACAACTTCAGAGCTCTTTTGGCCCAAACACCACACTGTAATCCAAGTCAATCCTGTCAAATCCATGAGACCGATTTGGCCCAGACATGATGCAGACATTAGCGCATCGTTTTAGGATTAGGTCTAATATTTATAACAGTTATCACACACTGACCGGTCCGCTGATGGTCCCGGAGGCAAGCAGATCTCCTGGACGTACGTTACAGCCGTTCACTGTGTGATGGGTCAGCTGCTGCTTCATCGTCCAGTACATGTACTGCAAAGATACAGGAGCGGTCAGTCAGTCTCCCTCCCCTGGCTGTGTGTTATCTTTAACAACAAAAGCGTTTATTAAAATGTAAGCAATAAGACCTTGTTGGAAACTTCTGGGCTATGTTTTTGGAAACATGAGGAAAAAAAGCTCAGTCTCCTTCATCGGTTGCCTCCAGGGAATGGAGGCTATTACTGAGTGGAAATGACCAGCTGTCTGGACAGATAACCCAACCCCAGCACAGCGTACGCTCCACTGTATTACACTCAGCATTAGCTCAGCCAGGAGCCTGAGATTAACAGCACAATACACACAGCACCGTAGAGCTGGTGTACACAGACTGGGAAAATATGGAAAACATGGGAAAAGATTTGAGATAAACCTGTAAAACCTTTTAAAGGGACGTTCTCTCCCTTTTCTCCACAGTGGAGCACAACTCTGTTTCTTAAAGAAACGTCTGTGACCTGCTTCGGTCCAAACACCACAGCAGTGTTCTCCCCCTGTGTAAACAGCCCCTGTTCAGAACGCCCGCTTTCAGCACCTGTTCCTTTAAATGATAATGAGCCGCTCGCTGTTCACCCCGACCCCGAGCGCACAGCAGTGAGGAGCGAGGAGCAGAAGCTCTGGTTTTTAGCCGTTTTCACTCTGTTCTCTTTCTTCTCCGTTTTTACTCAGTGCTCTTTTGTTGGGTTTGTCCTCGTCTTTGTGCTCTCACCTTTTATTTTGTTGGTGTCTTAGCCAGCACACAGAAGACTGGGTGGATCCTGTTTCACAGTGTGTGTGTTGGTGTGTACAACAAATGCTTCATTAGCATGAACTAGCTATGTTTTAATGTGAGGATATTCATATTCAACTCGGCTTCACGTTCTTCTTTGGTATGAGGGGTAAATAAATTTTACTAGTGCTAATATTTTAACATAATATTATTATTTACATTAATAATATTGTTTATGGGAGGAATGATGGTGGCACAGCAGGTAGGTGTCGCAGTCACACAGCTCCAGGGTCCTGGAGGGTGTTGGTTCGAGTCTTGTTCTGGGTGACTGTCTGTGAGGAGTGTGGTGTGTTCTCCCTGTGTCTGCGTGGGTTTCCTCCGGGTGACTGTCTGTGAGGAGTGTGGTGTGTTCTCCCTGTGTCTGCGTGGGTTTCCTCCGGGTGACTGTCTGTGAGGAGTGTGGTGTGTTCTCTCTGTGTCTGCGTGGGTTTCCTCCGGGTGACTGTCTGTGAGGAGTGTGGTGTGTTCTCTCTGTGTCTGTGTGGGTTTCCTCCGGGTGACTGTCTGTGAGGAGTGTGGTGTGTTCTCCCTGTGTCTGCGTGGGTTTCCTCCGGGTGACTGTCTGTGAGGAGTGTGGTGTGTTCTCTCTGTGTCTGCGTGGGTTTCCTCCGGGTGCTCCGGTTTCCTCCCACGCTCCAAAAACACACGTTGGTAGGTGGATTGGAGACTCAAAGATGTCCATGGGTGTGAGTGAATGTGTGGTGTGTGTCGCCCTGTGAAGGACTGGTGCCGCCTTGTGTCCAGTGGGTCCGGAGTCTACCCGGAATCACTGGGCGCCCTGAAGTGGATAAGGGCTACAGTATGTAGCATCAATGAATGAATGAATCAATCAACATTGTTTACCTGTAACTAAAAGCTGCTGAATATTTAATATGTGAAACTACATAGAAAGCATGTGTGTTTATATCACAAACATTTGATACACATTTAGTGCATAATGCCGATCAGGTTCTCACCTTGAAGTTTGACCTGCAAATAGTGGTGGCCTCTTTCATCCCGTCCCCTGATGGAGAGAGAAATATGATGATATGATGTTAGGGTTAGTGAATGAGTGAATAAAAGAATGAACCACATACCTTTGAGTGACACAAAGAGGTTGATGTTGAAGGTGTATGGGTCCTGGTGTCGAAGATATGGGAGCGGCTCTGGGTCCTAAAGTGTCAGAACAGGTCAAGATAAGTCAGAGCCTCAGACTAACACCTTAGAGACTCAGGGTTTGACCCAGACTCTCACTTTAGAGACTCGGGACTCGACTCAGACTCTCACTTTAGAGACTCGGGACTCGACTCAGACTCTCACTTTAGAGACTCGGGACTCGACTCAGACTCTCACTTTAGAGACTCGGGACTCGACTCAGACTCTCTCACATTAGAGACTCGGGACTCGACTCAGACTCTCTCACATTAGAGACTCGGGACTCGACTCAGACTCTCACTTTAGAGACTCGGGACTCGACTCAGACTCTCACTTTAGAGACTCGGGACTCGACTCAGACTCTCACTTTAGAGACTCGGGACTCGACTCAGACTCTCACTTTAGAGACTCGGGACTCGACTCAGACTCTCACTTTAGAGACTCGGGACTCGACTCAGACTCTCACTTTAGAGACTCGGGACTCGACTCAGACTCTCACTTTAGAGACTCGGGACTCGACTCAGACTCTCACTTTAGAGACTCGGGACTCGACTCAGACTCTCACTTTAGAGACTCGGTACTTGACTCAGACTCTCACTTTAGAGACTCAGGACTTGATTCAGAGTGACATTTTAGAGACTCGGGACTCGACTCAGACTCTCACATTAGAAACTCAGGACTTGATTCAGAGTCACATTTTAGAGACTCGGGACTCGACTCAGACTCTCACTTTAGAGACTCAAGACTTGATTCAGAGTCACATTTTAGAGACTCGGGACTCGACTCAGACTCTCACTTTAGAGACTCAGGACTTGATTCAGAGTCACATTTTAGAGACTCTGGACTTGACTCAGACTCACATTTTAAAGACTTGAGACATGACTCTGATTCCCACTTCAGAAACTTAAGACTTGATTTGGTTTGGTCTCAAGTCTTAACTCGGACTGTCTCAGAACTGACTCGGATTCTTATCTCAGAGACTCTAAAGACCAGAATCAGACTTGATTTGGACGTTATTTCAGAAACCCAAGACTAAACTCAGAGTTAGGACTAAACTCAAAACTCGAGACTTGCCTCAGACTTACACCTGAGACTTGGATGAAGTGATAGCCAATGAATGGACACACAAGATAAGGGCTTTGTAATCGATCAGAGGGAGACTATCAGCATTACCCTCGTTTCCTCTTACCCCAAATGTAGCTAGGTTTTTACTTTCTTTCACCTTCATTAGCTGTGAATCAAACCTCAGACACCTCACATTTCTCTGTTAATCTCTGTTTGAGATAGAAGGGGAACATTTGGAAATGTTATATTTTATGCCAAACTCCATAAACACCCAAGCTCGAATGACTTTTAATAAAGAGGAGAAAGAGACAGAGAAAGCTCTCTCTCGCTCGACTCAGCTGAGCTCAGCTCGGCCCGAATGGAGGGAGCGGATGGTAATAACTCGGAGGACAGACTCTGGCACGTCTCATTGCCCCTCGTATGCAAAGTCTGCACCTCTGCAAAAGTCTCCTCCGCTGGGGCCTTCACAGAGCTCAGCTTACCTTCTGCCTTCATCCACAAAGATGATTATCATTTTTAACCCCGATGAGCTTCGTCTGCTTAGGGATGAGGTACTAACACTTCGCCCGTGAAGATACGAGTGGTGCTCTTTAAGTCTAGAAGGAATGAAGGTATGACAGTTCCATTCTACAGTGAGTTTCTAGACCCCCAATGTGTTTAATATTCTTTGGAACATTAGGAGAGTTGCCTCCACTTCCACCACTGTGCATCATCCTCAGTCACCACACACCAGCCTTTGGGCAGAGAGGAGACGAGAGGGAGGGACCGAGCCGATTAACTGAAGACGGGGACAATCAGGATGTGAGAGAGAGTCGCCCCAGGGGCAGATTTACCTGGACACCAGGGTCACAGCCTCAAATACATGTCCCAGCATCATTTTGGACCTCAGAGAATTGGAAAGGGCTGCTGTGTTTGTTCAGTACTGTGTCTCTGTCCCTGCCCCCTGGCGTTAAGATCCACACAGACCACAGCGACAGCGCCCCCTATTGATTAGTTCTTCTCCGACTCATCCCACAGTTCTTGAATAAAACTCTATCACTCGCACAAACACAGTCCTATTGCTCCACATTGCACCCCTCTATTCGATACCTGTTACTGAGTATGAACTCAGGCCACATGCGACCGCTGATGACTCCAAGGCCGTCTTAAAATTATACAAAGCACTACCTAAAGGACAAAGCACAAGATCCTGACGTTCAAAACAAACCCCGGCCCAATGTTTTTAAAGCAGCCATCATAACAGATTCACTCCCACCTAATGAGTTTAGTCAGGGCACCTACGAAGGCTGTGATCACACTGATCAAATGAGAAAAGGTTAGACGACCGACACAAACGCTCACACTGAGCATCAACAAAACAGCAGCAGCAGGGGGACGGTCTCTGAGGGCGGCCGGGGGTTCTGCGCCCAAGAGTCCCAGCCTTCGAAGTTGTTTCTGCTCAGTACAAACACAGCCAAGTGTCTTTCATTCATATTTCACTAAAACAGTGGAGAAACTGCAGTGTGGAAAGTTCAGATTCTAAATATTCCATCCACACTACATTTCAATTAAATTTTGATTCAGTTCTTTTTTTTTTTTCTATAAAAACGTAGCACTGTTTCACTAAGGAGCTGTATATAATCCCAGGTCTCAGCTGGACACAACATGAGGAAGAACAGTGAGAGGAACCAGATCTGAAAAGGGAGCTCTGGTTAGCCCTGAGGCAAAACAACAAACAGCAGTATATAAACACAGTATTTCACTCACTCACTAAAACTAGAAAATTTGATCATATCAGCCCAGTATTATGGCTTCCAGTTAAATTCCGTATTGATTACAAAATTCTTTTACTCACGTATAAATCCCTACATGGTCTCGCCCCTGAATACTTGCAAGACCTCATCACACACTATGAACCACCAAGATTACTCAGATATCAGGGCGCCGGCCTCTTACTAGTACCCAGAATTCATAAGACGTCAGCGGGGGGGAAAACCTTCTCCTACAAAGCCCCTCAGCTCTGGAACAATCTTCCAGCTAGTGTTCGGGACGCAGACACAGTCACTATGTTTAAGTCTAGGCTCAAAACACACTTGTTCAGTTTAGCCTTTGGCATCTAACCTCTGTCTAGTTTAAGGTTGTCGTTTCAGGAACTCATGGACATGGAGAATCAGGGTAAACCCGGATGATGTGCTCACAATTTCTCTTGTTTGGAACGGAAGGATGTCTTTGCCTGAGCTCCTTCTGGTTTCCCTCCTCCCAGTCTGTTACAGTCAGATCCGTCACTACACTAATGAAAATATTCACATGCTCTTGTTCTCTGCTGCACTCAACTAAACTAACTGCTTCCCTTTTACTGTTTTCTGAGAGAATGGTGGCCCACTGATGGAAGATTGTTTGCTGGATTCTCCTGCAGACCAGACCAGACCAGCTGCTCACCTTATTATTATTATTATTATTATTATTATTATTATCATGTAGCTTAATGACACTTCATTGGTGATCATTTAAAATTCAATCTATAGTTTGATCAGAGGAGGATGGGTCCCCTTTGTGAGTCTTGGTTCCTCCCAAGGTTTCTTCCTCCAGCCTCGAGGGAGTTTTTCCTTGCCACTGTCGCCTTCGGCTTGCTCGCATTGGGCTTTGATTTAAATGTTCTGTTTTGAAACTGTGAAGCTGCTTTGTGACAACGTCAGTTGTAAAAGGCGCTATACAAATAAATTTGATTTGATTTGATTATTATGAATATGAACTTGCTTTATTCTGTGTTGCCTTTTGCCGCTGTATGTTTTCACACACCGTATGCTTTGTTTCTGGCTCCTCCTCCTATACTATGTTTTTTTTTAAATTCCCAAGGAGATGGCTGAATTTACCTGAACTGCATTGGGCTCCACGAATGGCAACAGAGCCTCCATGGGCACCACCCAGGGCGAGATGGTGGTCCCAAAATTCTTCCCTAAAAACGGACCCAGCGGTACATATTCCCAGGCTTGGATATCCCTGGCTGAGGACGGAGGAAGAGAGGGATTGATTAAGTCAATATACAAATGTATAAATTCATTATTTAGTTCTCAACATGTGATATATTTTTGATGCATTTAAATATATGTTTACTTCTTTTCTTGATTAAAACTAGAGCTATAACATAAACAACACTATTTTATACAACACATGGATAAAACAAAACCAAGGCCAGCTCCTCAGAAGGAAATAGCACTTGTGTGAACCAGTGCAAGACAAAATCTGATTCAACAATCTGCTCTGCACTGGAGCCAAACAAACAAACAGATCTATAAAGCCTTAGCCTCCCACCCGCAAACCACACACACACACACACACACACACACACTTCACCAGCAGCTCTGTTCTCTGAAAGTTTCTCATTTGGAGCCTCTTTTCCCTTCAGTTCCCAAAAACCATGATGCCATTGTACACGAGCAGCTGCAGGGAGGGGAGTGGGGGCTGTGATGGAATGATTTTAGAAAGTTTCCAACAGAAGAACCACTTTTGGTTGAACAATTTGTTTGCAAATGAGATACGAGAGGGGCGACACGATGGTGCAGCAGGTAGGTGTCACAGTCACACAGCTCCAGGGACCTGTCTGTGAGGAGTGTGGTGTGTTCTCCCTATGTCTGTGTGGGTTTCCTCCGGGTGACTGTCTGTGAGGAGTGTGGTGTGTTCTCCCTGTGTCTGCGTGGGTTTCCTCCGGGTGACTGTCTGTGAGGAGTGTGGTGTGTTCTCCCTGTGTCTGTGTGGGTTTCCTCCGGGTGACTGTCTGTGAGGAGTGTGGTGTGTTCTCTCTGTGTCTGCGTGGGTTTCCTCCGGGTGACTGTCTGTGAGGAGTGTGGTGTGTTCTCTCTGTGTCTGCGTGGGTTTCCTCCGGGTGACTGTCTGTGAGGAGTGTGGTGTGTTCTCTCTGTGTCTGCGTGGGTTTCCTCCTGGTGCTCCGGTTTCCTCCCACGCTCCAAAAACACACGTTGGTAGGTGGATTGGCGACTCAAAGTGTCCGTAGGTGTGAGTGTGTGAGTGAGAGTGTGAGTGTGTGTTGCCCTGTGAAGGACTGGCGCCCCCTCCAGGGTGTATTCCCGCCTTGCGCCCAATGATTCCAGGTAGGCTCTGGACCCACCGTGACCCTGAACTGGATAAGGGTTACAGACAATGAATCAATGAATGAATGAATGAGATACGAGAGTCTGAGGGAGCTTTTTAAAGATTAAAGAAGCGATATGTCATTTTTTTTCATTAGCGTTTTTTGAAATGAGTATATTGTCGCTTTTCAAAGAAAAACATGTACCTCCCAAAATAGTAGCTTTACAGGAAGCTAGGTTTATCCAGGAGAGCAGGGTGTGATTCCCAGCTCATGATGAGGACCACGAGTCATAACAGACTCCTAACACCGAGTTAGTCACCGCTGTGAGACAATCAGAGGAGGAAGCACACTTTGTCCTGTGTTTTTTTTTAGCCTTTGTTTCCTTGCACTCGTAAAACAGCGATAACAGTCGGAGCGTGATGTGGAAGATGCCACTATGGACTTGCGGCAGGGGGAGATGAAATAATAAAAGACATTGACAGTGGTGCTCAGTCAGAAAGGCCGTTTTGGCGCGACCGGGAACCGTCAGTAAATCACGGCCACGTCGTTGAGTTCAGCCGTCAGGGCCTCGGCGGAGTTTAATAAGTTTTATAGGAGCCCTCTGAGAGAGGCTCCATATTTCAGCGCCAACAGGAGGCAGCTCTGGCCATCTACCTTCAGCTAATGTAAAATGTCAGCTCTGTTATTCTGAAGAAAACAGGATGGATGAAGATGGACGATACGGGGAAGCACCGGTGCGACCGTGAAGACATGGGCCGGGGTCTCAATCCCTGCTTCTAAGAATGGACATAGTGTAGGGTGCTGATACTGTGCTAAGTGCTGTACACTGTACACAATACGACACAGTGCAGTTTACTGCAGCAGACCAGAGGGGGGACGTTTCCACTGCCATTTTTATCGAACATGATACGATATATATACAGTACACTGTGTCTGGCAGAGTTTAGTGAGAAACACAAGTTAGACTCCCTCTCTCTCAAACAGAGCAGGGTTCGATTCCCAGCTTGGGTCCTTCAGATAGATCCCTAACACTACTTTAGTCACAATGTCAGATACGTTCAGATCAGAGTGTCTGCCAAGTGCTGTAGGCTAAGAGTAAATTAATCAATCAATCAATCAATCTGTCTGTCTGTCTGTCTCTCTCTCTCACTCTCATTTTTTTCTCTCTCCTCTCTTTCTCTCTCCCGCTCTCTCTGTCTCTCTCTCTTTCTCTCTCACTCACTCTCTCTGTCTCTCTCTCTCTCTCTTTCTCTCATTTGCTCTCCCTTTCTCTCCTCTTTCTCTTGCTCTCTCTCTCCCTCTCTCTATCTCTCTCTTTCTCTTGCTCTCTTTCTCTCTCTGTCTCTCTTTCTCTCTCTCTCTCTCTCCCTCTTTCTCTCATTCGCTCTCCCTTTCTCTCTCTTTTTCTCCCTCTCTCTGTTTATTCAGCATTAGACTACAAGAATATAAATATATTACTGTAGTTGGTAACAGATAAACTATTAAAGATATTAAAGTAACTGGTTTAGAGACTGTGAGATGCTGTCAGGTGTGTGTGTGTGTGTGTGTGTGTGTGTGGTGTAAAGGTGTGCTCAGCTGATCTCAGAGCCTGAGCTTTTCTCTGTGTTACTGAGATCTGATGTGCACTCTCTGACCTTCAGTGTAAATTTTATTCTCTATTATTGCTTCCATAAAACCCTACAGACTCACACCCGACAGAGCAGAGAACTCTCTCTCTCACACACACACACACACACACACACACACACACACACACACACACACACACACACACACACACACACACACACAGTAGCTGAGCTGAATCTTAATGCCCAGACTACACTAACGGTGAGAAGAATCACTACCCTCTCAGTGACGGTGCAGTCCCAGCGTCAGGGGTCAGGGGAGTAATCGCCCCACATCTCAGTAACATTTCACTAATGTTCTTCAGCTCACATTTGTTTATAATACAATAATATTTAAAATATTATAGACATACTATTCAAGCTGTGGGGTGAGCCCCCTTAAGGCACTAGAGGGGTAGTGCAAGTGAGAGGTGAAATTCCTCCTCTGACATTTCATTATCTTTCACCAACTCAGAAATATTCTTTTAAAAGTAAGAGTCAACATGAGTGTCAGGTGATGTCACGTAGCAGCATGGCGTTTAGGGGCTGATGAGGACGAGGACATTGAGCCCCCTACAGCAAAAAAAAAGAGAAGTTCTTACTTATTTTAGAATAATCATTAAATAATACACAATAAAAGTCCTGGACTAAAGGGATGATGTGAGCTGTTTAAACAGACGCTGTGGGAGTGTGTTTTAGTCGAGGGAGCCAGGGACTCCAGGGGAAACAGTGTGAACACCTCTGACATCCAGGATACACATTAGCCCCAGCCGCTGAGGCTCTGGCCAGTTCTGTTAATCAGAGCAATATTACATTCAAGTGTTTTGTTTCTGTTTAAAGGAGAACACCCACCGCTCCAGTCGTTCATCAGCACCATGCCGAAGATGTGCTCATGGGCTTTCTCTACAGGGATGGGCTCTCCCAGCTTATTACCTGGGCCCACGAAGAATGCCTACCACACACAAACACACACACACACACACACACACACACACAAACACACACACAAACACACACACAAACACACACACAAACACACACACACACAGAGAGAGAGAGAGAGAGAGAGAGAGAGAGAGAGAGAGAGAGTTGTGGAACTGAGTAAAGCAGGCCTCTGGTCACAACAAACCTGCATCACCATAAGCTCTGAAGGACTTAATAACATATGAAGAGTTGCATTACGATGCTGCCCCCCTCCCCCACCCCCCCCTCCCCATCACAGACATCATATCCTCAAAAGGTCAGTGCTCATAACGCTAACAAGACAGCATCCTCACCATTTCCAGCTCGATGTCCAGCTGCTTCGTGGCCCCGAAAACAGGCGGCTTGGCTGAAAAACAGAGAGAAATAGAAACATAAATCGACGGGGAGGGGTTTGACGTCCACTCCAGCGCGCTCCGGCCGGCAGCACGTCCACCACACATTAATATTCAGCCTCCCAACCCGCTTCTTGCCATCAGCCGCCATGTCAGAGCTGCAGCTGATCAAAGGCAAATATTTGGGGGTGAAATACGAGAACTAACCTTAGAGTCTTCAGAGCAACTTAATGTTATTCCTGCCGTGAAAAGTTCCCTCAGACTTTTACCATGACTCAGCAGCTCGGGGCTATAGGCTCGGGGTTTAGGAATGAACACCTACTGAGAGGGAGCTGCTGAAACAAGTGGTGATGAGGGCTTCGCTGGTGGAAATTAGGGGTGCAAAAGAAATATGTGAGTGTGCAAATGTCAGAGACCAGCCTTGATTTATTTATTTGTGGTCCAACCTAAGTGTATGGTCTTTATTTTTAGGGAAAATAAATCTAAATGACACATTGTCTGTTCTTTGTCTTTACCATAGCTTCCATTCGTTCACATCCTTTCAGACCCACAGTGTTGAGTTGTAGGGGTATGACACTAACATGGTAGTGCGTGTGTGTGTGTGTGTACTGATGAAGCATATGTGTTTTTACCTGGGTCTGGCCTCATCTGGCCCTGGGGTCTTCTGATGGGGGTCCCAGACACAATCACAGAAGAAGCTCGGCCATGATAGCCCACTGGTAGCCTCAACCTGAACACAATGATAATATGTACATATTCTTCACTCTTTCACTCCATCACTCCCTCTCATTCTGCCATAATCAGCCAGTGGTTTCCACAGATAAGCCTCTGGCGTTCTTCTCTGACAACCATCTCTCGCCTTAAAGAAACAATCAGACCCTGTTTGAGCTCATCCAACTAAGGGTGTTTGTTTTTCTTGCCTGCAGTAACAGCCTCTTTTCATCTGGAGTGGCTTTACACAGGAACATTTCTGCTAGGATTTGATGGCATCTGGAGTTAGACCATACAGGCACAGCAGTGATAAACCTGATCAATAACTAAACTGAAAATAAAATTTGCATGTGCCCTAAGATTTAATACTTAATGAAGAGTATCTCAGTCTTAATGACTATTATATCGTTATATAATATTATATTAAATTAAATTAAGAGTATCTCAATCATAATTAGTATCTCAAACTTAATGGGGACTATTTCAATCACAATTAGGAGTATCACATACTTAAAGAGGGCTATCTCAGCTTTAATGAGTATCTCATTTTTAACAAGAAATGTCATAACCTTAATGAGGAGTATCTCAGTCTTAATGAGGAGTGTCTTAATCTTTATGAGGAGTATCTCATTCGTAATGAGGAGTGTCTTACTCTTAATGAGGTGTATCTCAGTCTTAATGAGGAGTGTCTCAAACTTAATGAGGAGTGTCTCAATCCTAATAAGGAGTGTCTCTTCATGAGGAGTATCTCAATCCTAATAAGGATTGTCTCAAACTTAATGAGGAGTATCTCAATCCTAAAGAGGAGTGTCTCAAACTTAATGAGGAGTGTCTCTATCTTCATGAGGAGTGTCTCAATCTTCATGAGGAGTATCTCAATCTTCATGAGGAGCATCTCAATCTTCGTGAGGAGCATCTCAGTCTTAATGAGGAGTATCTCAGTCCTAATGAGGAGTGTCTCAATCTTAATGAGGAGTATCTCAGTCCTAATGAGGAGTGTCTCAATCTTAATGCGGAGTATCTCTATCTTAATGAGGAGTGTCTCTATCTTAATGAGGAGTGTCTCTATCTTCATGAGGAGTGTCTCTATCTTCATGAGGAGTGTCTCTATCTTCATGAGGAGTGTCTCAATCTTCATGAGGAGTGTCTCAATCTTAATGCGGAGTATCTCAGTCCTAATGAGGAGTGTCTCAAACTTAATGAGGAGTGTCTCAAACTTAATGAGGAGTGTCTCTATCTTCATGAGGAGTGTCTCAATCTTAATGAGGAGTATCTCAATCTTCATGAGGAGCATCTCAATCTTCGTGAGGAGCATCTCAATCTTCGTGAGGAGCATCTCAGTCTTAATGAGGAGTATCTCAGTCCTAATGAGGAGTGTCTCAATCTTAATGAGGAGTATCTCAGTCCTAATGAGGAGTGTCTCAATCTTAATGCGGAGTATCTCAGTCCTAATGAGGCGTGTCTCAAACTTAATGAGGAGTGTCTCTATCTTAATGAGGAGTGTCTCAATCCTAATAAGGAGTGTCTCTTCATGAGGAGTATCTCAATCCTAATAAGGATTGTCTCAAACTTAATGAGGAGTATCTCAATCCTAAAGAGGAGTGTCTCAAACTTAATGAGGAGTGTCTCTATCTTCATGAGGAGTGTCTCAATCTTCATGAGGAGTATCTCAATCTTCATGAGGAGCATCTCAATCTTCGTGAGGAGCATCTCAGTCTTAATGAGGAGCATCTCAGTCCTAATGAGGAGCGTCTCAATCTTAATGAGGAGTGTCTCAGTCCTAATGAGGAGTGTCTCAATCTTAATGCGGAGTATCTCAGTCCTAATGAGGCGTGTCTCAAACTTAATGAGGAGTGTCTCTATCTTAATGAGGAGTGTCTCTATCTTCATGAGGAGTGTCTCTATCTTCATGAGGAGTGTCTCAATCTTCATGAGGAGTGTCTCAATCTTAATGCGGAGTATCTCAGTCCTAATGAGGAGTGTCTCAAACTTAATGAGGAGTGTCTCAAACTTAATGAGGAGTGTCTCTATCTTCATGAGGAGTGTCTCAATCTTAATGAGGAGTATCTCAATCTTCATGAGGAGCATCTCAATCTTCGTGAGGAGCATCTCAATCTTCGTGAGGAGCATCTCAGTCTTAATGAGGAGTATCTCAGTCCTAATGAGGAGTGTCTCAATCTTAATGAGGAGTATCTCAGTCCTAATGAGGAGTGTCTCAATCTTAATGCGGAGTATCTCAGTCCTAATGAGGAGTGTCTC
>NC_089815.1:707390-777390 GCF_029633855.1 Hoplias malabaricus | reverse complement strand
CCCCTGAAAGGCTACGATTGGCTGCTTGCTTCCTGCCCCGTGTACTGTGATTGGCTCTGAATATCCTTTCCCTTCCACCTGAGCGAAGACTGGATAGAAGTTAATTATCACCCGCAGTTAATTATCTCTGACCAATCCTAGCGCAGAAGGGCGTGGCTTAACAGAAAACGGGTGTGAAAATACTCATCTCTTTGGGCAAAACATCTGGCCAATGAAAGGCGCTCTCTCACATCCTCCCTTCTCCAGATCCTCCCAGTTACAGTGTTTAAACAGCACTGGGAATGACTCAGCACAAACAGGACAAAGTTAAAAGATGGTGAAGCCTAAAATTATTTACAATTATGTTCATTTTTTACTTGAAAAACTGAATAAAAGGCTCAGGTCCCTCAACAGAGAACTAGCTTTAAACGGTATTCTGTTTTAGTGCAAAACATATATTTAAATGAGGATTGTGGGATTGTAATGTACTGGAAAAATAATAAAGCACTAATTTCACTTAAAACCCACCTACAGCATCCCACTAATTAATTAATTCATTCATTCATTTATTCATCGTCTGTAGCTGCTTCATCCTGATCCGTGTCGTAACGGGTCCATTTCCAGTCCATCGCAGGGCATCACACGTTCACACCTGTGGAAAACTTCACACAGCCACTCCACCTACCGCCACGTGGAAGGCAGAGCACGTGAAGGAAACCCATACAGACACAGGGAGAACACACCACACTGAACATTACGTGGCAGTAACTATTACAGAACATGCCTTATTTTAGACACTAAGGATGTGTTCTCTTATTTTTACTTTCAGAAAAACAACACAAGGTGTCATTTGACCGGGTGGTCTCACGCACATGCACACGCGCGCACACACCTGAAATTATAATTCTGAAATACTTTTCATATTAGAATAAAATAAAAGTAAAAAACAGATTTAAAATTCATTTTTACACTTAAAACTAAAATAAAATAAATTGCTTGTGCCTTTGTTTACATTCGTTTTTTCATTCCTCACAAACACAAGAGAAAATATAACTCAAAATCCATGCAATGATCATTTAAAAGTCTGGAGAAAAGCCCAGCGCTCAGTCTCTCCACAATTAAAGTCTCCCCAGAATAAAACAAAAATCAAATCAATATATAAATTCAAATATGATAAAATTGTATAAACCTATAGTTCTGTAACATTTCACACAAAATAATATTTAGGATGGAGATAAAATTGAGAGAATAATGAAAAATGAAGCTGCAGGCACGATTCGAGGGACTTTGATGGCTGTATTGTTCTGAGCTCTGACGTGAAGTTTTGGGGGGAGGAGAGAGAGTGTGTGTGTGTGTGTGTGTGTGTGTGTGTGTGTAGGGGTAGGAAAGAGGTGTTGAGGTTTAGCTCCACGTCACAGCTCTATTAAATCTTGGCGATTTTTTCTCCAGCGATGACTGGGTTTTCTTTCCTGATCTTCTCAGCGGCTTCACTCTTGTAGTCGAAGGTGCAGCTGTGAACGTCGGAGTATCGATGGGTTCCACAAAAGATATTCCCACAGCGGCAGTCAAAACCTGACAGAGATCCAGGAGTTAGTGTGTGGATCAGAACTTCAACTTAACATTAGCTTTACAAATACATTTTAAAGTCATTTGGTGTAACGTATGATTGAAATCAAAAATTAAAATGCTCTCCTGCTCTAATGTCATTTTATTTTATTTTATTCAACAAAAAATAACCTAGGGCGGCACGGTGGAGCAGCAGGTTAGTGTAGAAGTGTGGTGTGTTCTCTCTGTGTCTGCGTGGGTTTCCTCCGGGTGACTGTCTGTGAGGAGTGTGGTGTGTTCTCTCGGTGTCTGCGTGGGTTTCCTCCGGGTTACTGTCTGTGAGGAGTGTGGTGTGTTCTCTCTGTGTCTGCGTGGGTTTCCTCCGGGTGACTGTCTGTGAGGAGTGTGGTGTGTTCTCTCTGTGTCTGCGTGGGTTTCCTCCGGGTGCTCCAATTTCCTCCCACACTCCAAAAACACACGTTGGTAGGTGGATTAGAGACTCAAAATTGTCCGTAGCTGTGAGTGTGTGAGTGAATGTGTGAGTGTGTGTCTGTGTTGCCCTGTGAAGGACTGGCGCCCCCTCCAGGGTGTATTCCCACCTTGCGCCCAATGATTCCAGGTAGGCTCTGGACCCACCGCGACCCTGAACTGGATAAGGGTTACAGATAATGAATGAATGAATGAAAAAATAACCTAAAATTAAAGAGCGTGAAAACGTTGAGTGAAGAATGTATTGCGCGCTGCAGAACACTGTGATGGATTCGTTCTGTTCTTGGGGATAATATAGTAACTAAAAGTACATGTGAGTTTGTGTTTAGACGATTTACAGCTGGGGATTTCAGTATCACTGTGAATGTGGTGTTTTAATAATGAGTTTTTAGGGTTTGTTTTCAGTAATTGTTAGAGCGCTACACAAATACATGCTTTAAAACTTATTTGTAGACCTAATAGTTATCAATCTCAAGGTTAAATAATCAATAACTGCAATAAACTAAGAAGCAGGGCTTTGTTAGAACACCTCAATAATTACAATAACAATGCTGCTACCACTGGGTGCTGTTACAGCAGCTCTAACGCTACACATCTGAGAACATCTGCGCATCCAACATTGCCTCTGAAATCAAAAGGATTTAACAGGCATTTCCCATTTCTTTTCCTTCATTATTATCCACGTCAGCACTGTGCAGTTGAGGCATTCCTTTGTGAGCGATCCTCACCCGTGAGGCCCACTTTCTTGTGGCAGGTGAAGCAGCGGTTCCTTCTGGGTTTGGACTTCTCTGATTCACCGCTGGGGGACAGCACTGAGGCGTCTGATCCAGGGGCTGTGGATAGTGTCACAATCGCAATCACAATCACAATATATAAGAACCATAAATATGGTCAGTCACGGTGAAATGTGAATTAGAACAGCACCAGTCAGTCTGCCAGCAGGGGGCGACAGGAACTGGGGCTCTTGGAGACTCAAAGTCCCACAATACTAAAGGGGAATTAGTGCTAACCAGATACACCTGGTGGTCCCTGCACTTAAGGCTGTGGCTAAAACACTCCTTCGTCACACCTTTGTTGAGGGGTGATCGGTATGGTACTCTGATACAAAAAATAAATATATAAAAGAAAAGGAGAGAGAGAGGGAGAGAGAGAGAGAACATCTGATTCAAAAGCTGAAAAGAATGAGCTAAAACAAGCTCTAAATTTGTGTCAAACACTTTTTAAAACAGAACATTTAATTGGCCCCGCTTTGTATCAAGAGCTGCTTCTGGTTCTTCATTTTCGTTTTCATCTTCTATACATTTGTTTGAGCCATTTTGGAGTCTTTGTTTTTCCTGCCTTTTCCCCCAGTCATTTTTCAGAAGGTTGTAATTCCGCCCACTGCCTGTCTGTGCTGGCGGCGCTGTGGCATGGCGCCGGTCCTTCACAAGGTCGCTGGATCAAAGCCCACCTCAGCCACAACACATTATATTCCTGTATATGTCCATTCACAACGGCTTCCTCGCGCTTGGCCCATTCCTAGACAATCCCATGACTAAGTCTTATTAATAAACTGAAGCTAATGAAAGTTTGAGACGTTTGTGTATCAGCAGGGCTTCAGAAACGTGAACAAAACACCTGCTCAGAGTTTGCTGCTTTGGTTTTGCACTGGGGCAATGACTGTAATACAAGCAGTAATGTAACAAATTAAATCCAACTTAAGTCGGGTTGGTGATTAATCAGAGTCTGTGATTGTGTGCGGTCTGACAGCTTTAGCTAGATTGAAGTCCAATTGTTTGGCGTAATGTAACATATTTTTCATGTCTTTTCGTGAGGTTAGTGATGTGGTGATCAGCCAGCACTGGCAGCTACAAGCAGGCTGTGTCTCAAACGGCTCCATGCTACCTGTATAGTGCACTTTGCAGGTGATAACTATGGCTCCTGCACTGAATATTAGAAAAGAAGCCGTGGTGGTGAGAACTTACTAGGGATCTGCTTAGGGTCGTAGCCACGTAAACTTGTGAATGGGTGCCATTTTAGGGACAGATTCATTCACTTTAGACAAATACAGGTCACTTTACCTCTCTGAGTGAAAGCCTTCAACATACGGACTGGACCAAGAATAGAAACTGGTTGAGGCTAGTGATGTGAACGTAGCTGATTACTTGTTGGCTCCATAGCTTTCAAAGTGAACTTATGCCCTGGATTAAAGACTAGCATTAAACTGGATTAAAGTCAACGGTACTGAAGCTAATTAGCACTGCATTGATGTGCAGAATGAGGCTAGTGAAAGCTAAGACTGGGAAACACTACACTCACCATCTTCTCCACCTGGATGCAGCATCTCATTCAGCTTCCTCTTTCCTCTCCTAGCTCTGTCCTTCACTGACTCTGCTGACCCTAGCAAATCGGTCTCGGAAACGTTAGCGACACCTGCTTCTTCTTCATACGCAGAGTTTCTGCTAGGAACTACTCTAAAGGCAGGTTTAAATCAATAACTTTTAAAGTGACAGATGTGTTCTGATGATAGATGGTAGAACACTTTATTTATACATAAACGTGCATAAAAATCTGCGCAACTGCGTTCCTGCCGCTTGTTCACCACCAAGAAAAAGACATTCTAAGGCTTTTCACTGGAAGCTTCTCAAACCAAACAAGGACAAAAAGTGGATGGGAGTGATAGGTATGTGTGGGCTGCGCCAAGGCAGTTTCTATGGCCTTCTGCTGAATTTTTGTCTCTGCCCAGGGCACAGAGCTCTCGAAAACGTGCTCCTGTTCCACTCTGAGCTGAAGAGGCCTGTGGAGGACCTGTCGGAATGAACAGAGAAAGTGTGAAAGAATGTGAACCATACCTGCTGCTACTTCTGTTTTCAGCTCGTCCTGAGCCTTCTCCACTGGCGGTTCTACTGCTGCCTTCACGATGCTTTGACAACTGAAAGAAATCCACGTTTCAAAACATGTTAATTTACTTCAGCCACATTTTATTAACCAACAAACCTTCAGACACTAAACGGGGTTCAGCTGATGGAGAAGAACATCAATAATTCAAAGTGAAACCAGTGTAAACCCAGATTTCCAGCTATAACCCATTGTGTAGAGGTTAAGTGATGGATGGAGCTTGACTACAGCCTTGAAGGCAGATGAGTGTGGAGGCAGGGCAAATGAGCTGTACCTGTTTTGTTCGAGTGCTGATGCGGACGAGGCCGCGGTGGACTGCGTTGAGAGGGACTCTTCTAAGGCACTTAAACACTCTGACACTGCAACAAAAACAAGACAAAATACACACCCACAATGTCAGCATCTCTGTGAGAACACAGCTGACAGCTTCACTCCAAACACAAACACACACTGCAGTGATGATAGTTTCAAATCTGTAGATTATGCTTTTACACCCTTTAGAGGAATGTATTTAAAGTTAGCTCAGAATTACCAGCCCAGACACAATACGTATTTAGTGTATCTGCTTCTTTCTCTTGCACTGGGGTTTATTACAACAAACTGTGGCTGCTTTTACCATTTTCTCTATGCAACATACTCTTCTAATTTTACAGACAGCAGCATGTCAGAAACCATGAAAGCCAATCATCTATTGATGCAGTTTGTGATGCTAATGGGTGAACTACTACTTGTTTCACACGCTTTCAGTGTAAAATGTAAAGTAGCAAACTTCACACTAAAAATCCTGGCTAAAAAATGTCTTGGAAGTGGAAAGAGAACCAGCAACACTGGGCTAAAGATTGTACAGGGTGGGCCATTTATATGGATACACCTTAATAAAGGTTTCAAGATGGGTGGTGACAATGGCGGCCATTTTGAACACATTTTATAAGTGGTCAGAAGCTTGTAAATAACTCATGAAATAATGAAGTTACGTTAAAACCAAGCACACTATTGTTTTTCTTGTGAAATTCCCAATACGTTTGATGTGTCACATGACCCTCTTCCCATTGAAAAAACAAAAGTTGGATACAAAATGGCTGACATCAAAATGCCCACCATGGTCACCACCCATTTTGAAAAGTTTCCCCCCTCCCATATACTAATGTGCCACAAACAGGAAGTTAATATCACCAACCATTCCCAATTTATTAAGGTGTATCCATATAAATGCCCCCCCCCTGTAGATTTTACTACACACCGAGGTCTTTCTGCACATAAGCCTTTGTCTGGGTTGTTATCTTTGGCCACATTTGGAAGAAGAGTGGTGACAACAAATACTTATTCAAACAACGGTAACATTTGACTGAGTGATCTCTTCTCTTCACTGTTGCTAAATTCAGCTCCTGCCGGTGTGGAATAAAACCCTGTACTCACACCGGCTCTTTGTGGATGTAACTGGACTGATCTGTTTTTAGCTGGAGCTGTGAATCTCTCAGTAGCAGCGAGTTCAATCACAGCATGACTCACTAAAGCAGTCGTAACAAATATGCTCCAGATAAGATGACGCAGTAGGTGTTAGACCAGTGTGTGCTGCCCCCACGCGGCATGTGTTCCTGTTACGATGAGCTCGTGAAGGTCAAAAAACTCGACACTCACTAGTGAGCGATGGTAAAATGCCAACACAAATGAAATACGACGGAGAATGGGTCCTGAAAGTGGAATAAGTCGAGCTCTGGCCGGGGATCAATCATAATCCTGGACAAGGAATGAGCCTAGCTCACATACGCTTTAGTAAACGCTGTCCAATAACATTTCAAACATGATGTTCCAGTGTTTACTGGTTCTATTAAGCACTGGCAACACACACCTCCTTTTCAGACAACCCTCACATTAGGCTTGCGTTTTCCAACCTCAGGGCTTATGCCATCCACCTACCCGAACGTTCCCGATCAAGTTGGAGCTCATGCTGTGAGGATGATACCGTACCCGAGTCGCTGACCCTGCCGCTGGAGTTCTGTCTCTGTAAGAAGTCTTTGTAGCAGACGGAGCACATGCTGTTGGTTCGAGGATTGCCATAAAAGCCGCAGCCCATGGCACAAAGCAGCGGAGCCTGGGTTTGGTTGGTCTCCTGAGCCATGTCCCTCCTGTGGTTCGGCCGAAGACGGACGCCTCGCTGTAAAACGCTGAGCGTGAAAGAAAAGAAATATTTACTTTAGTGTTTTAGGCTGAAAACACACGTTTAAACTTTCTCAGTTGGTGCGGCATGTGCTTAAGTTTAATCCCGACAAAGAACCATGTGCTCAGGCTTTCTGTTTTACAGTGAGGTATTAACACCACAGATGGTGAACACAGGAGCTGCTGCTGTAATGAAGCTCGTATGCGAGGAAACTGTTTTATTGCCTCCTGTATTTTAAGGAAGACTGACAATTGTCGTTGCGCTTTAGAGATGGAAATATAATGACTTTGTTTACATGGTTTGTGTGTTTTTTAAATGTCCTGATGCTGGGTGAATTAGTTCTCAATCACAAACACCGCTCCAACTCCATCTCTGCAGCCGACAAACAATTTTTATTAGCTACAGATATTCATTCATTCATTATCTGTAGCCTTTATCCAGTTCAGGGTCGCGGTGGGTCCAGAGTCTTCCTGGAATCATTGGGTACAAGACGGGAATACACCCTGGAGGGGGCGCCAGTCCTTCACAGGGCAACACACACACATTCACTCACAAACTCACACCTACGGACACTTTTGAGTCTCCAATCCACCTACCAACGTGTGTTTTTGGAGTGTGGGAAGAAACCAGAGCACCTGGAGGAAACCCACACAGACACAGGGAGAACACACCACACTCCTCACAGACAGACACCCGGAGGAAACCCACGCAGACACAGAGAGAACACACCACACTCCTCACAGACAGACACCCGGAGGAAACCCATGCAGACACAGGGAGAACACACCACACTCCTCACAGACAGTCACCCGGAGGAAACCCACGCAGACACAGAGAGAACACACCACACTCCTCACAGACAGACACCCGGAGGAAACCCACGCAGACACAGGGAGAACACACCACACTCCTCACAGACAGTCACCCGGAGGAAACCCACGCAGACACAGGGAGAACACACCACACTCCTCACAGACAGTCACCCGGAGCAGGAATCGAACCCACAACCTCCCCTGGAGCTGTGTGACTGTGAATCGGGTGTAGTTCAGTCACAGAGACTCAGGTCGTGCAGCACGCACACTGTAAGGCAAAGTGCATTGGAAATGGGCAGGAACAAACATGACCACAGTCCAGAAACAGCTCTTGGGAGACAAAAAGCTGCAGATCAGGTCTTATCAGAACAAAAAGAGCAGCCGGGTGAATGTTTAAGCCAAACTGAGGAGTGTAAATTAGCCGCAATGTTGTCCGATGGTGATGCCATTTGTCAAAACAAATCTAGGTTTAAAGCCTTCTGTTACGTACTAACGTTCTCACACTCACACTCTCACACACACACACACACACACACACACACACACACACACACACACACTCACTCAATCTAGCTGCACTTTAAGCTACAGACTGTCGTACAATCCTGTCGTTCACTCACATGTGCTGTCCTGTGACTGGCTTAGAAAAGCCCCATGCCTTGGCACAAACACTGACCATGCTGCTCGCGAGGCTCGACACAAACTAAGCAGTGAGATTACACAGCTCTCTCTTCTTTGGAGGAGAACAAGGCCTTGTACTAGTTTGGGCCACAGAGAACCTGAAAAGACTAGAGCCTCCAACACCGCAGCAGCTCCAAGAGGAACCCAACCTTCATGAGTGAGGATCCTGGAAACGCAAATTGAGCAAATCCTTGTGATGCTGTGTCATTAATGTGTGTGACTTTTTCTTGTATTTGGGTCACACCACTGACTTGCCGTGGCTTTTATTTGAGACAAAATGACCCCCACAAAGAGGTGTCGAGCGGTACACACCTCCACTCCTGAGCTGAGAGATGCTCTGAGAAGGTCCCACACACTTTAAATAGATACACACTGCTTTGAGCGGCTACGGTGGTACGTTTACAGACAGTCATGGAATTTATTTATTTTCTGGATTATATTCTACACGTCTAGGTCTAGAGTTATTGGACACAGATTATAACCGACAAAATATTACAGCCACATTAATGAACTACTATTAATCTTTTTCAGTATAAAATATTCACTGCAAAATAAAAGCTATAAATAAAATACTACGACAGAAAAATGTGATGAGACATATTTGGAAATACCATATTTTCTCTTCACACGGCTCCTTACGCCCCGCAGTGCCATGGGTTCTATTCAATTTTATTGTTTTTTTAAGTGGTTTTTATCTGGATAATGTCTTCCTTTTGGCAGATTGTTTACTTGTTTTCAAGCATTAATTCTATGAGGCAGTTTAGATATTCATCTATATAAAATTAACGTAAACACTTCTTTTAGAAATAGGTTACTGTTCTTGTGACAAACTGGAACTATCTACTTTTTTACTCACGAAGAGAGCAGTTTGTCACAGACCCACAGTTCATCCAGTTAAACAGGAAGATCTGTGCTCTGTTCTTAATGAAAACGACTGTCTCTTAATCCACGAGACACTCCGGAAAGTGGAAGGTTTATCAGGAATCAGTGAAATGTACCAGTGTGTTTATAGACTACGGTTTGTCTTTGTTCGAAGTGAACTCTGGGAAACAGGAGGGTCTCGCGGAGATAGCGTTAATCAGTCGGCGCTGTGACTTTAGTTTATTTTACTGGACGCGAGGTTTAAGCTTCAGTAATTTAGAAAACACGTCACAGCAAGTTAAACGAAGGGTTTATTGTTGATGTTTATTATTCAGATTACAATAAAACGATCTCTGAAAGATATAAAATTAACTCCCGAATTGAACTCACCTTCACAGCTGTTTACACAAACAAACTGAACTTTCTTCCCGGCGTCGAAAAGAAAACACGGAGAAAGAGTATCTACGCGACTCTAAGACTCTCTTAAGACGTTTATTAAACGCTTATCAACACCGGAGGTCCTCCGCCCAGAATCACGTAGAAACCGCAGAAACTAAACTGTTTTGTTGTGTTTTGGCGTCGGCTCCCTCCGCCCACGAGACTAGCGGTTAGGAGTCGACTCTGACGAATTGATTCATCCATTCCCAGCTGATCGAGAATAGAAGAGCCTTGGTCAATGAGTCAAAGTCGACGTGCTATGTTTGTTAAATATATACATGGTAATATGACTCGAGTTATTGTTGTAGTGCATTTTATCCGTCACCCAGTTGCTTCTATGTGTGAAAATGAAGTGGAATCTAGATTCCACCGGCAGGAGTCGTGAGTGAGTCGATTCTGGAAAAGTCGAGTTCTGAATCAAGGAGTCTGTCCGTTCGCGAACATTTTTTTTTTTTTGCATTTCACCTTACATGATGTATTTAAAATTTCATTGTTTCCGGTTTGGTGAGAGATGACGCAATGTGAGCCCAAAAATGACACCTAGCTGTTAAGATATAGACATTGCTTCATATTCAAGCAGAAGGGGAAACACGTCCTGAACTCTACAATAAAACACAACCTTGGATAAGTGTGTGGACACCTGTTCACACAACAAGGTGGTAGTAGGGAGTTTGTTCCCTCTTCCTGCAGTAACGCGTCTAAGATTTGGACCACTGGTGGCACTGACATTCTCACTCAAAAGCCTCGATGTGGGTCACGTTTTGGACCAGAATTTTCACAAAGACTGCCTCGGCTCAGCCACAGTTCCACCTTTATTTATTTATATATATATATATGGGCCAGACATCAGCTGTGTTTTGGACAGAATGAATTAACCACAGCTTAACATTAAACAGGCCAGATATCAGGCTTCACACTGGGTGATCAGAGCTTGACTGTATTCAGCCACATTAACATTAGGTGAGGTATTGACGTTTGACAATTCTGGATCACAAACATTAAAATAGACTTGGCAAAACATCTGGCCACAAACTGAACTTTGTTGAAGGAAGTGGTTAGTTAAAGCAACAGTCCAAGTCTGGCTTTCTAAGTTTACACAGGCTCTTGTTCTCAGGTGGCGTGGCATGTGCTTGAGTAATGAGTATCTCAACATCGAAGCTACGTGGTTAGCTCTTTGTGTTTTAGGTTCTGATGTTTTAACACAACAGATAATTTAAACAGTCATACTCACAATCAACTATAGACAATACAACTACACAGAATAAGGCACGGTATCTATGAAATTAAATAATAGCAGCAAGGAATGGCAGTGTGTATAAATAACAAATAACACACTGTTATGAAAACACAAGGCAAATGTTTGGTTTCCATAGACTCTTTTTGTGAAAATCAGTCATTTAAAAGAATAAAACTCGCGTATTCTATATTTTTTTAAGGCAATTTACTTATTTTGCATTGTGTTGAGGGCACTTTTAGCTAATTTTGCAGCACTTCCTTTCGGAGGGACACTAGAAAATGAGTGCACTCCCTTCTTAGTGCCCTTGACAGCGGTTTGGAACATTCCCAGGTCTTCACTGACTGAGCATGTGTCTGCAACTTTAGAACTAAACACATGTCGGCCAATGATTAGCTCCAGTTCACCGTGTGTTTTACCGTGTTTACTGTAACGAGGTATTAGCAGTAGCTTAGCCCTCAGCCATGGCAGCTTTACGAGCGGCTAAACAGGCTCTGAGGAGGGAAATAAAGAAGCGAGTGGCTGGTCTGAGTGAAGAGGAGAAAGTTCGCCAGTCTCAGGTTGTTTCTCAGAAGGTAAACAGCTGCGAACTCATCAGATTTAAAGTGGTGTGGTTGGTTTAATTGGGTAAAGTTGTACTGGTGCCCAGTGACGTAATCATTTGACAGGAAGCAGGGGACTGTCACTCCATTTTAACTGCTTTATTAATAGTAAAGGAAAACCCAGATGTGTGATATTTATCTAATATCTATTGTTGTGTTAAGCATTATATATGTGTCTTACAGGACTGCCGACATTATCACAGATGACTACCAAACAGTAACATGGATATTAGAGAAGTGCAGAAATATGACAGGAATATCTTACAATAATTACATCACAGAATATAACATACACAAAAAAACTCCTAAAAAGATATATAATGTCTTAGTGTAACTAGAACTGCATCGTATAAGTGTACACCGCAAAGCATTTTACATCCTGTGGGACATTTTAGGGGTCACTTCAGCATCCATCAGTGTGCAGCATCCACAGCCAATCGGCGTCAGTATGATCAACACACATCAGATGTTTGGTAGATGTGTGACAGCACAAGAGAGGAAACACAGGAAATTCATAATGCCAAACATCACACACAAATAGCTGTAAAACTCACTAACCCACTCATTCATTCATTGTCTGTAACCCTTATCGAGTTCAGGGTCGTGGTGGGTCCAGAGCCTACCTGGAATCATTGGGCGCAAGGCGGGAATACACCCTGGAGGGGGCGCCAGTCCTTCACAGGGCAACACACACACACACACATTCACTCACACACTCATACCTACGGACACTTTTGAGTCACCAGTCCACCTACCAACGTGTGTTTTTGGACTGTGGGAGGAAACCAGAGCACCCGGAGGAAACCCACGCAGACACAGAGAGAACACACCACACTCCTCACAGACAGTCACCCGGAGGAAACCCACGCAGACACAGAGAGAACACACCACACTCCTCACAGACAGTCACCCGGAGCGGGAATCGAACCCACAACTTCCAGGCCCCTGGAGCTGTATGACTGCAACACTACCTGCTGCGCCACCGTGCCGTCCCACTAACCCACTCCCCTTTCTTTATCACTCTCTATCTCACACACACACAGTAAAAATGGCAAAGTACATCACATTATACATTCATTCAGAAAGTGGAAATGCACTAATGTAATAACGTCCTTTTCTCCTGCAGCTGTTTGAACACCAACAGTACAAGAGCAGCGAGCGCGTGGCCGTGTTCCTGAGCATGTCCGACGAGGTACACACCGAGGCCATCGTCCAGCACATGTTCAACAGCGGAAAAGTGTGTTTCATCCCAAAGTATCTGACCAACAGCAACCGCATGGACATGCTGCGGCTGAGGAGCATGGAGGACCTCAGCTCTCTGCCTCTGACCCAGTGGAACATTAGGCAGCCGGGAGATAACGACACGGAGAGAGAGGAGGCCCTGGACACAGGTGGGTCACTAAGGGTAAACCCGTCAGGGCTTTCCCAACATAAACACAACGTATATTTCACATTTAGTCCACAATAAACAAGAGTTAAAAACGTGGTCAAAATAAAGCTTTTAAAAATAACACTGTCTCCAAATCTCAGAATATTACACATCACACATCATTTCAGTGATGGACTGGTGCCTGTGCAGTGTGTTGTAGTAGGTCCCACCAGCAGGAGGAGCAGGTTACAGAAGAATATGAATGAGTGAATCAGAACGGTATCTAAAACCTTTTCCATAATTTTTTTTTTTAAATTTTAATAATAATTCTTACAAATGATGAGCAGAAGAAATTAAACCCAGACTTACATTGTGGCACTATATTGCTACAGGTGTTGCTTTTTAGTCTATACACTCAGGCAAACAAAGGCCAAGCAATGAAGAGCCTACCTGGAATCATTGGGCGCAAGGCAGGAATACACCCTGGAGGGGGCGCCAGTCCTTCACAGGGCAACACAGACACACACACACACACTCACTCACACCTACGGACACTTTTGAGTCGCCAATCCACCTACCAACGTGTGTTTTTGGACTGTGGGAGGAAACCGGAGCACCCGGAGGAAACCCACGCAGACACAGAGAGAACACACCACACTCCTCACAGACAGTCACCCGGAGGAAACCCACGCAGACACAGAGAGAACACACCACACTCCTCACAGTCAGTCACCCGGAGGAAACCCACGCAGACACAGAGAGAACACACCACACTCCTCACAGACAGTCACCCGGAGGAAACCCACACAGACACAGAGAGAACACACCACACTCCTCACAGACAATCACCCGGAGGAAACCCACGCCGCCCACTGATGGTTTCTTTCAGCTGGAAAACATTGCCCAGTTGTGGGACCTAATTTCCTGTATACACTCAGAATGAACGGTACTGTACAGGAACACTTGTTTACCCAAAGGTACCTTGTAACTGTACCGTCCAGTTGTGTTCTCTAATGGTACATTTACATCCTCATCTCCAGAAAGAGAGGTGAATATTCAGAAGCTTTCATTATGGAACTGTGTAATAAAATCAGGAGAGTGTAACGTTTGACCAGGCCACTACCATCATTAAAAACACATATTTACCTGAGAATGTAGCTGAACCATGAGGCTGTGTTTAAATCAGGATGTGTACACCTGTGCCATCGCTTTCCATTAGTGCTATAGTGTGGCTCTGTGCATGTGAAAGCACGTCTTTTCCATTTCCACTGTATGGACTCGAACCACTAGATGGAGCTGTAGGATCACGACAGGTTCAGTTCATGCTGCTGCAGAGAGTGGGGTCATGTCTGATTACATTTACATTACAGTATGTTCACTTCAGGCTGCTGTTGGACAACGAATTGCAGGTGAGATGTGTTTTGAAAAAGATAGATATTTAAGTTTTCCTCAAATTGTAGTCATTTTAAAAAAACACCCACTTGCTAAGACTCCCTTAATCACCCACTGCTGCCAGACTGAGAGGGTGAGGGGTCTTCAGACTGCTCCCAGTGCAGCGTAAATACACACAGCTCAACATGCTTGGAGGAGAATACTAACTAACACTTGTTTTTCGTGAGCTAAAGGATATGTTCAAACATTCTGAACCATTCTCACAGTGGCAGCTGAATATAAACGCTGTCCAAAAGTCTCAACGTATTAATATAAATGATTCAGTCTCCCTGAGGGTAGAACTGAACTGAACCACTGTTAGTGGGTAAATAATGTCTGGACCTGCTAGACTTGGGGTCATATGACTGAAGTGGACAGGCCGACCACGTGGAATTAACGGCACGTTAGAGGCCCGGCAGGGGTCTTTTTAAACCTCACGCTGAAAGAGAGAGGATTAGGATTAGAGGGAGACACAGGTGCTGCTCACGAGTTCTGGAGCTCACGGACCAACGGGAGTGAAGGCGAAACTCTTCAGTCCAAACATACCCACGAGCACACCATGCTTCAAAACGAGAGCCGCAGACTCACGATGTCCCGTAGTGCCCCGTCTTGGTTCCAGGGAATCCTGGAGTCATTAGGCACAAGGCAGTAACACCCTCAGGACACAGTGTATTTATATATTTTCCACTGACAACAGACTGACATTCAACGGTAACTTGATTTATATTCTGTAAAATGTCAGCAGTGTGTTTCATTGTATTCTGAGCTTGTAATCACATCAGAAACATTGTTTACACTCAGAATGTGTTATGAGATGTAATGCTGCTCTGGAGGAATCCTCTGTTAATATCCACTGTGTAGTTAAATTACGGATCTGTTGTGGTGTTGAATATTCATGCCTCAACAAAGTTAACTCAAGTTAGGTTAGCTTTAACAGAGCTTTAAGAGCTGCTCCTGGGAGAGGGAACCGTTGTCATCAGGAGAGTGATGGGGTTTGTTTGAAGAGAGAGAGAGAGAGAGAGAGAGCAGCAGGTAGGTGTCGCAGTCACACAGCTCCAGGGACCTGAAGTTTGTGGGTTCGATTCCCGTTCCGGGTGACTGTCTGTGAGGAGTGTGGTGTGTTCTCTCTGTGTCTGCGTGGGTTTTCTCCGGGTGACTGTCTGTGAGGAGTGTGGTGTGTTCTCCCTGTGTCTGCGTGGGTTTCCTCCGGGTGACTGTCTGTGAGGAGTGTGGTGTGTTCTCCCTGTGTCTGTGTGGGTTTCCTCCGGGTGACTGTCTGTGAGGAGTGTGGTGTGTTCTCTCTGTGTCTGCGTGGGTTTCCTCCGGGTGACTGTCTGTGAGGAGTGTGGTGTGTTCTCCCTGTGTCTGTGTGGGTTTCCTCTGGGTGACTGTCTGTGAGGAGTGTGGTGTGTTCTCTCTGTGTCTGCGTGGGTTTCCTCCGGGTGACTGTCTGTGAGGAGTGTGGTGTGTTCTCCCTGTGTCTGTGTGGGTTTCCTCTGGGTGACTGTCTGTGAGGAGTGTGGTGTGTTCTCTCTGTGTCTGCGTGGGTTTCCTCCGGGTGACTGTCTGTGAGGAGTGTGGTGTGTTCTCTCTGTGTCTGCGTGGGTTTCCTCCGGGTGACTGTCTGTGAGGAGTATGGTGTGTTCTCCCTGTGTCTGTGTGGGTTTCCTCTGGGTGACTGTCTGTGAGGAGTGTGGTGTGTTCTCTCTGTGTCTGCGTGGGTTTCCTCCGGGTGACTGTCTGTGAGGAATGTGGTGTGTTCTTCCTGTGTCTGTGTGGGTTTCCTCTGGGTGACTGTCTGTGAGGAGTGTGGTGTGTTCTCTCTGTGTCTGCGTGGGTTTCCTCCGGGTGCTCCGGTTTCCTCCCACAGTCCAAAAACACACGTTGGTAGGTGGATTCGTGACTCAAAAGTGTCCGTAGGTGTGAGTGTGTGAGTGAATGTGTGAGTGTGTGTTGCCCTGTGAAGGACTGGCGCCCCCTCCAGGGTGTGTTCCCGCCTTGCGCCCAATGATTCCAGGTAGGCTCTGGACCCACCGCGACCCTGAACTGGATAAGGGTTACAGATAATGAATGAATGGACTAATTGAGCCCAGACCATAGACTCTGCCGGTCCTCACAGCCCTGCATCCACCCAGAGATGAGAAAGAAAAAGAGAAGTGGGGGGCACACTGACAATGTTTTGTATGTCAAATGTTTTATTCATAGTCAGTTTGGGGCCTTTCATGTGGTGTTATTTATTCATTATTTCCCCCACAATATAAAGAACAGATGCCATGATTAAAAGGGTGTAAATGGAAAGTAAACAGACAGGGGTCAGAGTAGAGGTCAGTACCAACGTAGTGTAGAGAGAGAAAAAATCGATGAGAATAAACCGGTGTAACACAGGGAGGTGTGGGTGGGTTTCATTCTGACAACCGTGTGTGTGTCTGTGTGTGTGTGTGTGAGAGAGAGACCCCTTACAGAGAGTGTGAGTGTGTGATAGTGACCTTCAGTTGGAGCTCACACTCAGCTTCCTTCACCAAAGGAGACCTTACCTTTTTAAACTGACTGCTACTGGTCTAGAGAATGTTGACCCCTGCTGCTCCACAGAGGGCATTAAAGACACACTGATGAGACCCTGGGAGGGAAGGGTCAGAGACAGTATTTTCTTGTTTCTGTGAAGGTGTCTGTTCAGATGTGAGCACATGCTGTGGGTAGATGAGCATGTGCACAAGCATTTGGGTATCCATGCATGTGAGGACTGTGTGTGTGTGTGTGTGTGTGTTTATATGAGTGTACAGTACTGTGTAACAGTCCGACCACGACTAGTTTATTTACTTTCCAGTCAGAATTCTCAAGATTTATCGGACAATCATAAACTTACAGCACACGTGTGTGTGTGTGTGTGTATACACACATACACACTTCACAGAATCATTTTGTCATTTACACTGGGGTTTGAAGGATGGGACAAGAAGGAACTGCAGTGGGATCCTGCGGAACAACACCATGCAGTCCATGTTATTGTAGGCTGGACGCACATCTGTCACTGCTGAGCGCTCGGGGTCGGGGTGAACAGCGAGCGGCTCATTATCATTTAAAGGAACAGGCGCTGAAAGCGGGCGTTCTGAACAGGGCTGTTTTAGATGATTAGAAAGCTGCTGCTGCTTGACTTGAGCCCCTAAAACTGTGTTCCCTCATGAGAAAGTGGGACAATACGTCCTCTATTCAGATGAAGACGAACAGGCCTGTTGTTCAGGAGCATGAACCGTCCCTGACGTGCTGTTATCTGGACAGTTAGATGGTCAGCAGTCGTTTGTTGTGTGTTTAAAAGGTTGTATTGTCTTCCCTCTATCATTACAGCAACTACATTGGGCCAATTGAAGCTTGTCGTCCTCACTATGACGATCCCTCTGACACGAAACGCTTCATCACCACTGTGACCTAAGCATGTCCTAACACGAATGAATGTGTGTGGTCGTGATAGTGTCCTGCTGTGTCTAGATAGTCTTGCCTTTGTGCTGTGATCTGATGAGTCTTCCGCAAACACCATTTAATCCAGCAATAACAGCCTGTTCCTCACTGTCCGTCTGTAAGGTCATCCGCGGAGTGGCGGTAAATGAGGGAATGCACAATGCCGGAAAACATTTGAGCTGTGCTCACAGTGAGCTGTAATTGCCTGTTCAGAGGGGAACGCATCTCACCTCGTCCCGCTGCCAATACCCCGCTCGGCATTAGAACCGAGCCCGAGACGCAGCTGTCGGCCGAGTTCACCTCGTGTAAACCTCTCCTCTGCGTGTAGAGCAGGGGAGTTTCTGTACGGTCTGTTTGCTCTTAACCTGTCCACACTGTCCCCTCTGGACACAATACTGTCCAAATATGTAAGGCCTCGGTCAGGCTTTGGATATTTGGAGCTTTTAAAAGTTCTTCCAAAAGTTATAACAAATTAAAACCAACAGGAACCGTTTATTTTTTTAATATAGTGATGCTTTCTGTGTAGTACAAACCGGATTCCAAAAAGTTGGGACACTAAACAAATTCATTCATTCATTCATTATCTGTAACCCTTATCCAGTTCAGGGTTGCGGTGGGTCCAGAGCCTACCTGGAATCATTGGGCGCAAGGCGGGAATACACCCTGGAGGGGGCGCCAGTCCTTCACAGGGCAACACACACACAGACACACTCACTCACACCTACGGACACTTTTGAGTCGCCAAACTAAACAAATTGTTAATAAAAACTGAATGCAATGATGAGGAGGCGCCAACATCTAATATTTTATTCAGAATAGAACACAAATCACAGATCAAAAGTTTAAACTGAGAGAATGTATCATTTTAAGGGAAAAAAATGTTGTTTCAAAATTTCATGGCGTCAACAAATCCCAAAAAAGTTGGGACAAGGCCATTTTTTACCACTGTGTGGCATCCCCCCTTCTTCTTACAACACTCAACAGACGTCTGGGAACAGAGGAGACCAGTTTCTCAAGTTTAGAAATAGGAACGCTCTCCCATTCATGTCTAATACAGGCCTCTAACTGTTCAATCGTCTTGGGCCTTCTTTGTCGCACCTTCCTCTTTATGATGCGCCAAATGTTCTCTACAGGTGAAAGATCTGGACTGCAGGCTGCCATTTCTGTCCCCGGATCCTTCTCCTACGTAGCCATGATGTTGTGATCGCTGCAGAATGTGGTCTGGCATTATCTTGTTGAAAAATGCAGGGTCTTCCCTGAAAGAGATGACGTCTAGATGGGAGCATATGTTGTTCTAGAACCTGAACATAGTTCTCTGCATTAATGGTGCCTTTCCAGACATGCAAGCTGCCCACGCCACAAGCACTCATGCAGCCCCATACCATCAGTGATGCAGGCTTCTGAACGGAGCGTCGATAACAACTCGGGTTATCCTTGTCCTCTCTGGTCCGGATGACATGGCGTCCCAGTGTTCCATAAAGAACTTCAAATCGTGACTCATCTGACCACAGAACAGTCTTCCATTTTGCCACACTCCATTTTAAAAGACCCCTGGCCCAGTGCAAACGTCTGAGCTTGTGGAGCTCGCTTAGAAATGGCTTCCTCTTTGCACTGTAGAGTTTCAGCTGGCGACGGCGGATGGCACAGTGGACGCTGGGTAACACCATTCTGGTATCGCTGCACTATCTTTCTGCGCAACAATGGTGGAATTGGTGATCCTCTTACCATCTTGGCTTCAGAGAGACACTGACACTCTGAGAAGCTCTTTTTATCCCAATCATGTTGTCAATTGACCTAATTAGTGTTAATTGGTCTTCCAGCTGTTCGTTATATGCTCAATTTCCATTGCTACTTGTCCCAACTTTTTTGGGATTTGTTGACACTGTGAAATTTTGAATCTATGTTCTATTCTGAATATAATATTATATGTTGGCACCTCCACATCATTGCATTCAGTTTTTATTCACAATTTGTTTAGTGTCCCAACTTTTTTGGAATCCGGTTTGTATTAATCAGCCTGTTATTTTTAAGCTGTATGATGCAGAACAGGAAAATGGTGAAAGAACCTATCTTTCCACCATCCTGGATCAGTCTCCCACGGCAGCTCCGAGCAGTTTCTGGCGTTCCTCTAGCTGCGGAAGAACACTCCGATGCAGAGCCAGCAGACAGCAGTCCCGTCCCAGACTTCCACGGATCGCTTTCAGCACGTCTGCAGATATCCTCCTGAGAAGATAAAGAGAGACAGGAGGGAGATTATTTGAAAGGATAATGATGTCCTCTGGATCCGCAGGCTTGATTGATTTGAATTTATGCGAACGGCAAAGTCTAGGTTTTCCAGCGCCTGCAGAAATCACTTAGCCTGTTTTTTTTTTCCTGAGTGGGTTCAACTCAGGTCTCACCAATTACTGACTCCTCACGCTCCAACCTGCCTCTACACTGCATATTAAACCCCGAGTGTTTGGAAACATGTCTCACAAGCCACTTTCCCTCACTCCGTCACCATTTCCCAGTCTCCCAACAGAGCTGACTTACTTTCTCATGTCGTTTTGAACGTGATGTAGTTGTTTAATGCTTCTACAGCAAGGCTGAATGTCCAAGACAACTGTGTTATTACAGCAAGGGCCTGAAATATTGAAAAGACAGTGAAGGAATAGGCTGCAGCCATGTCATGTACTGATCCTCTCGTGTTTATCAATATTTAATGTTGTGTTGCTCTGAAGCTCTGACTCATAAAAGGACTGATGAATCCCAGTGGACGATCGATTAGGACTTCTAGGATTTTCCGCACTGTGAATACAGAGGTTGTTTAATGAAGGTCTCAATCATAAGCACAGTGCTGTTGTTGTGATTATTGTGCTGTGTAAATCTAGTATTTTTATTACTCCAAACAGCTAAACAAGACTTTTTTCTCCTCTCTCAAAGATAAAATGTGTAGGAATCCTCTGCCTTATCTCTGAAGTGCTGTACGGGTCAATTACAGTGATTTTTGGAGCCGTCTGTTTCCTCGTCTAATAAGTACTTTACCTGTTACTCTCCTGTGATTATGAGGATCCTGTTACTGGGCTGTGAGCGAAGAGCAAGCATTTCTGTGTATTTTCCACACCATTTAATAAATGGCTGTTCGCATCATGTAGAGACAGGAGAAAAATATCAATTAATGATATGATTGTTGTTTACTGCACTAAAATAACTCCCTTTTTCAAAACATTGTGTGCATTTAATGCTAATTTAAGAAAGCTGTGTATCAAATATGATCCTGCAGATATTACGTCTACAAATTTCATTCATTCATTCATTATCTGTAACCCTTATCCAGTTCAGGGTCGCAGTGGGTCCAGAGCCTACCTGGAATCATAGGGCGCAAGGTGGGAATACACACTGGAGGGGGCGCCAGTCCTACACAGGGCAACACACACACACACATTCACTCACACACTCACACCTATGGACATTTTTGAGTCACCAATCCACCTACCAACATGTGTTTTTCGACTGTGGGAGGAAACCGGAGCACCCAGAGGAAACCCACGCAGACACAGAGAGAAAACACCACACTCCTCACAGACAGTCACCCGGAGGAAACCCACGCAGACACAGGGAGAACACACCACACTCCTCACAGACAGTCACCCGGAGGAAACCCACGCAGACACAGGGAGAACACACCACACTCCTCACAGACAGTCACCCGGAGGAAACCCACGCAGACACAGGGAGAACACACCACACTCCTCACAGACAGTCACCCGGAGCGGGAATCGAATTTTTTTTTTCTTTCTAATATACAACAATTCAATTTCAGATAATTTTACTAAATTCATTCTTCATTTTGTAAATTAATGACATATGATTTTAATGTTAATTTAACAGATGTAATGAAGTAATTAAAAGATACATTTAATTACTATAAATCTTTTTAATTAAATAGATTCATGGAAACACGCAAACACCTGTTAAAACATGATATCATCCAAAAACAATTAACAATTTAGATTTTTTTTTCAAAATTCTGATAAAAATGTGATTTAATCTTTTATATAATTATGTTAATTACTGTTTATTATATCACTGTATATTGTATTATTATTATTACACATTACTCACTCTTTAAAGATTAAAAATCAGTGCTTGCTAAGGCATTGATTTAAGTGCTGATGCAACCCCAGGAGTATCCACTAGGTGGAACTTCATCTCTCTTTTTGAAAAAGCCACTTTACCCTGACGTACAATCCATTACAAAATAAGCTGGTGGTTAAATGATGTATTGATGAAGCAGTTGAGCTTTAAACACTGGCCGCTGTCCAGATGCTTTTGGCAGTGTTTACTGCCATTGTGCATTATCCATCGTGCACAGTTTATTTTATGATTGATTGAATTCTGATGGCCAATATTTCATACTTGGCTATCGATCAAGGTTGAATGATGCTTGGCTTGAATACATGATCCGCCACTGGCCATCACAGTGATGAAAATGAGTATGACGATACACTGCTGTTGGAGAATTAGTTCTGGATCACCAGCACCACTTCAGCTCACCCCAGAGGTAATGGATGGAGTTCAGTCACCGCAGAGAACACAGTTCCACTGCCCCACAGACTAATGCCGGGGACCCGTTTATACCCGTTTAACCCTTGCTTGGCATTGTCCAACTTAATGTAATCACAAATTGGATGAGGTGTCTGAAGACTTCTGGGCGTATAGTGTGTCAGTGGCTAAGGACTTTGTCGTATCTCTGACCTGTGTGCAGGTGGACTAGACCTGATCCTGATGCCGGGACTTGGCTTTGATAAGAGTGGCAACCGTTTGGGAAGAGGTAAAGGCTTCTACGACACATATCTGGAGCGCTGCATGAGGCACCCCAAAGGAAAACCCTACACCATTGCACTGGCTTTCAAAGAGCAGCTTTGTGCAGACGTCCCAGTGGACGACAGTGACATGCTCATCGACGAAGTGCTGTATGAAGACCAGTGAGCTCCTCTGACCACAAGACCTGAGCTGTGTCTGAAATTGTGCCCTATTCACTATTTAGTGCACTATTTTGGGATCCACCATTTTGCAGTGTTGTCTGAAAACGGCACAGTTTGAAGTGTCCTCAAATAATCCCTCAATGTACCATCTGTGACCTAGTGTAAAGTGGATACCCATAATACACTGCAATATTTGGTTTCTGAAAAAATATTCACTACCCTCCTGAATTCAGTTATATAGTTGTGCACTATATAGTGAGGAATGTAGGGAATAGTGAATAGGGAGCCATTTTGAACACAGCTGGGCATAAGCAAGGAAGCCAATCTTTAATAATTCTCCCATGTTATGAAATTTTTTCATTACTCTGACACTAGTGGAGATTCTGTGCTAAATCTGTTTCAAACATGGCCACTCCCATGTGGAGGACCCACCCTGCTGAGCGTAAATGGGTTCATTCAGGGACAACAAAGCAGTTAGATTCTTCATCTCATGTGAATCACAAGTTTATTTCACTAAGTAAATTTTATGGAAAAATGGCAGAGACAAGGCTAATGATATTATTTGGTTGTCCTTGGTTTAGCCTGAGGGTCCTAAAAGAAGTGCATCACCTTGGACAAATTAATCGACCTGGCTGAAACCTGTTAGAGTAGCTCACTTAAAGGCTGTGAGCATTAAAACACCAGACACTAATGAGCAGTCGTGGATCAGAATATCACCGACTCTTCCTGATGCTCCTAGCGTTGTTTAAGCTGTTTAACTCTTTAATGAGATGTTTAAAAAAGCCTGGAGCATCTTTAGGGTTTACACTGAGATCTGACACTCGGCCTAAAGATTTGTAAACTATTCGTACTACTTTCCTCCAAAAAGCCAAAGGTAGGTATTAATGAGTTTTGGAGCAGTTTCAGACCTTGGATGTCTTGGATTAGAACAGGGTACTGGAACATTTCTGTGAGGGTTTGATTGTCACTGAGGTTAGGTGCTGATGGAAAGTTTTGGATCACAAGCACCACTCCGACTCTTCCCAAAGGTGTAAGATAGAGCTCATTCCGGAGAACGCAGTTCCACTTTTCCACAGCCTCCTTTAGCCGAATGTTTGGCATCAACCAAGGTGACCTTCTGCTAGTGCAGCTGCCCATTAATTTCATGATTTTCTTGAGTGTTGAGCATCATTCACTAATCAGAGGGAGTGTCCACAAATGTTGGGCACATTGTGTATGTTTATTGTACACACACCCTTCATTTAAAAGGTAATAATACATTTGTTTGGAATATTTTTACAAACCTCAAACTGGTGATTTCAAATGGAAAGATATTGTAATGTTGATTAATGCTATTTATATTATACTCTCAAAACCACATTATTAATATAACACTGAATATAGGCATGGGTTACAAAAAATGTATGAAATATGTGTAAAATAAAGGGGTTTCTAAAGACGTTCAAAGCTATTGTCAGTTTATTTCACAGACTACGTTCAGGAACTGACCATGGATTGTGATGTACCCCTTTGTCCTCAACCTATGTCAGTTTGGTCATCCAATTGAACCTAATGAGACAGTAATATGTACATAATCATGGAATCAACGGACAGGGCACCAGTCATCACAGTCACTCCCACTGGACTGTGGGAGGAAACCCACACAGACACAGGGAGAACACACCACAATCTTTAGAGCTGTGATGCAGATGCAGGAGGTTCAGTCCTGAACATTCATAGACGTTTCACGCCTAGCTGAAGAAGCGGTGGCTGTAAAATAGACCTGGGTTTGGTTCTCCACTCGGGGAACATGAATCCCTTGGCAAGACACCAGATGCTACATGATCCCACCTCTGCGTCACGGTGGATGAGCTGCATGAATGAGAGCCGTAATGAGACGATGCTCAGAGATTAGAACAGTGTTTAACGCCGAACGTAATTCTATTAGAGTGTTATATCTGGCTCAGGTAATGACCGGTGAGAAGAGCGATATTTCAATGAAGTGTCTGCTTAAGAAAGAGGAAGACTCTGGCTGTAATTGCAATGGGAGCCGTGCAGATGGTTTCTATCTGATGAGCCGTTGTGTCGCCAGGCAATTAAAACCAGACCGAACAGGAGAAAGGGGACAAAGGGCCGGAAAAGCACAATGTGAGAGGAGTTTCCGGAATCCCATATGAAAGAATAGTGCGAGACCTTTTACCTGTAATTTTACCTTTTGAATGCGATGACAAATAAATTCCAAGGTTTCTCGCCATGTGACTCTGTTCCAGCCTCGGTTCGGTTTACCCAATAATAAAGAGGCTGTATTAAACCCTCAGTGATTGTGCTTTGTAAATTAAAGGGATTGTCCCTGACATCACTTAAGCTCTGATTACTTTTGTAAAGAATTTGATTTCCATCAGTGCCATTGTCCAGCGCAGTGGTTGGTGCATGGGCAGTGAAGGTCTGCAGAGAATCGGTGAGCCATGTTTTTTGGGAGTTCAAAACAGCTGTGCTGTGGGAAACCAGTGTTGCTTGTGCTAGGAGTCTACAGCACATACATGCAGAGTAGTAGAACCCAACCTGTGGAAGACCAGGGAATAGATAATCAGCTGATCCCAATTTCAGTCCAATCTGTGACCAGGAGTCAGACAAAGCCAAAAACAAACGTGATCTCTGCTGCAGCTGGAGATTTTACAGATGGAGAGTTGGTGCTGGTCGTCTGCGTTGCGTGGCGTAGAGTGACGACTCTCTCTGGACAATCAGCGCTCTGCAAGGTTTACACGCCACGATTTAGTCCTTACTCGACTCGCTCTGAACCACGAGAGAACAGCCACTAAACAAGAACCCGCTTCCAGGGACTAGGTAGTAGAGTAGGGATCATGCAGTGGAAAAGCACCACAAGAGCTGGGGTATAGCAAAAGTGGGCTTTCGTTCAGCCATAATCGGTCAAAGATACTGGGACTGGCTTCTCAGAAGAGGCATGTGTTTGCCTTCACTCTCCCAGCTTGGGTGCATCATGGATTGGGGGAGTGGGAGTGCGGGGCTGGAATTGCCAACGACTTAATGACTAAAACGAGAGAGAAAACAGGGACGCAAAACAAAACAACTTGACAAATCTTGAGCGGAATTAAGACGCTCGCCTCTGAGAGTCTCGTGGAAGGAGCACAGCAGAAGGTTTCCTGATCCCATCCTCTGCTGATTTTCCCGAGGTGGCTCCTGCTTCATCAGAGCCAGTGGGACTCTGGGAATGATTAATTAGGAAAAACAGAGCGGGGTGCCAGCTCTCAGCACGGCCGCTCATTACAAGGAATTAATAAGGCGAAATGTGCCGAGTGACGCAGGCTTCACCCCCACCAGCCATAAGGACTGAGCTGGAGTTCGTCCAGCCCCATCCAAGAATAGCCACCTTATTTATAAACCACAGCATTTTACCATGCTTTCAGTGAAAATAAAGCGGGTGTTCTCCTCCCTTTCTGTTTTTAAGGAACTCTCTCTCGCTCTTTGGGCATCCAGAGTTTGTCAGCAAGGTTGGGAAATGTCGATAAGGCCTGAAGATCAAGCAGAAGTTCTGAGTCCTGCATGAGGCTTTGAAGCCGGCTATTAATTTCCTCTGCTACCGCAGCTTTAGCGCTTGATTGCTGGCCAGACTGAAGGCCTTTGGACTGAATGGCCTCAGTGTTTTCGCTCATTCACTCCTTCCCAGGTCTATTGGCTGCTGATGGGAGCTTTTCCCCATGTCCGAGAAGTGCTTTTTCAGGGTAAAGTGAAGGTGCATGTCATTCAGCGCTGGGATTTCAATGCACACGGTTAAGAAATGACTCGCTCTATGCACATTTTCAGTAGCAAATTAAATTAAGCTGGCATTTCCTGAATGTCAACAATCACGTCAGTGGTAAACACTTACCGGGTTATCAGTGTTAAACATGACTCACTCGCGTTGAGGTAAAATACATTGTAGCTGTGACTCACACATTTTTATTGTGATTTACCTCCGATTTTAGGAATGCTTTTAGCTGTACCTTTTTTAAATCCAGTAGTTTCTGGACGGTGGTAAAGATGCTTTATAATAACAGTACAAGACAGACGACCACGATTTGATCATCACAACAAGGGAAAAGGAGAAAACGGACCCCTGTAGAGACCTGAAGGGAATGCCACTGAAAATATACAAAAACAATGAAAGTGAAACACCTGGATGTAGACCACAGTATATTATTAGTATGTTGTAGGGTCTGCTTTTGCGGCCGATACAGCGTCAGTTCGTCTTGGGAATGACATACACAAGTCCTGCACAGTGGTCAGAGGGATTTGAAGCCATTCTTCTTGCAGGATAGTGGCCAGGTCTCTACGTGATGCTGGTGGAGGAAAACGTTT
Source organism: Hoplias malabaricus (assembly GCF_029633855.1). NCBI lineage: Eukaryota > Metazoa > Chordata > Actinopteri > Characiformes > Erythrinidae > Hoplias > Hoplias malabaricus. The sequence continues at coordinate 750,159 of NC_089815.1, read as the reverse complement.
CCTGACTCGCTCCTCCAAAACACCCCAAAGTGGCTCAATAATATTTAGATCTGGTGACTGTGCAGGCCATGGGAAATGTTCAACTTCACTTTCATGTTCATCAAACCAGTCTTTCACCAGTCTCGCTGTGTGTATTGGTGCATTGTCGTCCTGATACACGGCACCGCCTTCAGGACACAATGTTTGAACCATTGGATGCACATGGTCTTACTGCTGCAGTGTGGAGTTAATGAAGATTGTCCACCAGACTGCTCCAATTTAGCCATGAGACCTCCCACACTACAATGACAGGTGTTTCACTTTCATTGTCTAACCCCTGTAGTTTTAACCCAGTGTTCTCCCAATTGTCACTTGTTTCCTATTCCACCGTGGGAGCTATTAGCTAAGTATCACACCACCACATCTCTTCACACTGATGCTAATGCAAAATCATTGGATTTCACCATTCACACAGGGTGAGAACCCATTTCCCAGATCTGTCACATCAGCTGATAGATGCTCACGCTGACATGTGATGAGGGGAGCGAAGAGTCTTCCACCCACCAACAGTGTTAACCCAACTGTGCTCTCTTAGGAGTTGCATCCTCCAACACCTAAGGCATGTCTCAATGATGGGGTCAACTCTTAGACCACTGAGAGCCCCCACTGGGAGTGAGGAACCAGTGCATCCACCTCTTCAGTCTGCATTAGTTTACCCCACTGAAGGTGTGAGGAGTGTTTCAGGACTGATTTTATAAAAAGAAACTGCAGTAAACAGCCCCAAAGCGGGAGGCAAGCTGGTAGGTGGCACTGTCAACAAAGATACTGTATAGCGCTGCCTGACGCACTGCTACAGTACTGTACTATGTTTTCATATTGTGTTTCACTCTGTATTGTTGTTTAAAATAAAGTACTATGCGCAAAATACTTAAGATACTTTGTTACTGCAGGTCGGTTTCCCTAAGGTAGAGTATCCTAAAATGACTATGCGACAATGGCGACTTCCATTTTGTTTACTGTCTGGTTTTACACAACATACTGTGGACATTAAAGGGCTCATACCTTTACATAAGGTCAGCCCACGCACAAACAACTGATTTAATCCTAGATATCTGTCATTAAGAGGAAATTAATTTTGTAAAAACGAGACCCTTTCTATTTCTTAAAACACAAACTACACAAAATAAAAAAGAAAAACTCTAGAAGCATTAGAAGTAATCACAGAGAATCTGGTTTCTAACAGGCCCTTCCCACAAAACACTGTCCCAGTTTCACCATATAATTCCTGCAAAATGTTGGGAGATGGATGGAATTCCGATGGAAGCACTGATGCTGTTGTCTTCCCTATTTTCCCCCAGCAGTTCCTCAGTGGTACCGACGGTGGCTCCATCACTGTGGACGCTCGCATGGACAGTGTGACCGGGCGCGGGACATGAGTAATAGTCCAATAACCGGAGTTCAGAGTGCCATGGAGCTTGTAAAACTGACTAATGAAGGAGCTGGGGCTCTGTGCTCGCAGAAGCCTCTCTCAGACAGGGGCATTTGTTTTGTCTGTTGTAAACAGACTCCCGTTTTCCGCTTGCAGTGAGAACGTGAAATAAAGCAGTGACCCGGCTTTCAAAGGCCATCCCACTCAGCCATTTATCTACTTCTGCTTCTGCCCAGTGCACCAGAGTAACGGGGCTTTACTGTGTATGTGCCATTGAAGGGTGTAGTATGAAGGGGTTATGACTGTTGGGAGGGCCACAGCCCACCATTGCCCCTGAAAATGCAACAACGTTTTCATTTAGACATTAAGATTAAAGAAATATATGAGTAACAGCACCCCATTTATCAGCCTCATGTTTGTAAAAAAGAGTCTGACTGTGTCAGTTAGTAGAGAGGGGCTTGGGCTCTGTCAATAATAAGTTATTACTCTCTACACAGTGCACTTTTTATAAAACTAAGTCAGCTACTACTACTACTACACAAAGTGCATTAAATGTTAAAGAGGGAAATGCGAAACTTGTATCTGGAATTAATCTGACATGCGACGTACTGTTTTAGTTGCAGTAACTGTTATTTTATGACCTACATTATGCACTACATAGGGTGGAGGGAGATATATGAGACTTGGCCTGTTTCACAGCTCAGAGCTCAGAACAGAGATCAAATTTAGTTCAAATAAGTGATAAAACATATCCTCCAGGGCGGCACGGTGGCGCAGCAGGTAGGTGTTGCAGTCACATAGCTCCAGGGACCTGGAGGTTGTGGGTTCGATTCCCGCTCCAGGTGACTGTCTGTGAGGAGTGTGGTGTGTTCTCTCTGTGTCTGTGTGGGTTTCCTCCAGGTGACTGTCTGTGAGGAGTGTGGTGTGTTCTCTATGTGTCTACGTGGGTTTCCTCCGAGTGACTGTCTGTGAGGAGTGTGGTGTGTTCTCTCTGTGTCAGCGTGGGTTTCCTCCGGGTGACTGTCTGTGAGGAGTGTGGTGTGTTCTCCCTGTGTCAGCGTGGGTTTCCTCCGGGTGACTGTCTGTGAGGAGTGTGGTGTGTTCTCCCTGTGTCTGCGTGGGAAAACCGTGAGAGAGTAGATTATGTGGCCTGTGCTTGTAGTCTCTGTCTTCCATGCTAAAACAAATCATCAGTACAATAACACAATTGCTGGAGCTTGTATACAGTGAGTGTTTAGGACAATTTACTGTTAAAAAGATTGCTGTAAAGGCCGTTTGAAAGCTGCTGAGCTCCTCCAGAAAACAACAACCGTACTGGTGTAACTTGTGTGCATTGTGTAAAATGTGGAGGAGATCTGTCTCTGATTACAGTGAGTCTTAGGAGTGTGAAATCCGAACGTGAGCTGATCACTCACAACACATCTTAATGCTAGGTGTTAACATGCCCAAAACTCATGTGGCTAATGCCATCAAATCCTCACAAATGTCCCTCTCAGAAGATAAGAAGCTTTTACTGCAGCAAAGAGGGACAATATACCCTACATTTCAGAAGGAACATCCACTTAAACTTTTGGCCGAATTAGTGTAACATGACAACGAGCCTGGTGAACGCTAATGTTATGCTAATTTCAACCGTGCTAACATATCTTTCTGCAGCCTATTCAAACCCAATTAGCATCGCTGCTAACTGTACTCCCAGCAGACTGGGCTTTGTGTGGCAGCAGCTTTTGCAGATTACAGCTGGACGAAAGCAACTGGCGGCAAGGTTGAGCCAGGCTTCAGAAGTGCCGCGGGCTAACCGCTAACACGCTAACACTGCTAAGCAAACAGATCCATCTCAACATAGCAGTGTGGGAGCCCAGAAGGGGACATTTCCATGCCAGGTGATGAGGGAGGCCCAGCGTGGTGTGTGTGTGGCACTTAGCATGAGGTGCTCGCGGCTAGAATTCACACTGCATCAGGGCTGGCGTGCATCGGGCTAGTTCCTGCCAGGACAGCGGAACGGCGTTCCAGCTTCTCCACGAGAACAGAGCACAAAGAGGCGGGTGAAAGGCGTCCGCAGATGGTCCATTGTTGGTCCATCTGAGACCAGAATTCCTCTGAAGACTCTGATTCAATAATGCGATGCTGAGGTCAGGGAAAGTTAATCCATCACAGAGCTTGTGTAAGATCCACAGACAATCACTGGGACACTGAAGCAGCTGCATATGAGCAAGTCATACCTGCTTTCTGGTGGTCCTGCCCTTTGACAAACGGTGAAATGGAGGGTAAATTGTATGCAGAGTAACAGATGGGCTACAGTGTGTTATTGCAGACCTGTGTGGTCAGTGGAGCTGTAGAAATAGACACAAGCACTGGTCTAAAATTATGGCACGAATAAGTAACTTCATGAAATGTTAAACTGGTGATGATTTCCCCATGCAGTTACATCAGGTTTCATTATTAGCTCTACAAAAGTGTCTTGTTTATCGCAGGTTTTTGCGTCTTATTAAGTGAATGACAGCTTTAGCTCTAAGAATAGATGCAGTGTCAGTGCGTGGCTTCGTCTGTCAGGAAGGAACGCTCTAAGGGAAGCATGCTTCTGTCCCAGATATTAACAAATGTCATGCAGAGAGCGTCTCTCATAAGAGGGTTAATCAGGACATTAATATTTTGAATTCTGAACTGTTTTGAGGTGTTTGCAGACAGTACTTTAGCTCAGACGAATGTGCTCCGAGAGATAGACCCTTTGTTGATCCCATTCAAGGCAAGTGTGTAGTGCTCATTGCTAGTGTGTATGTTGTACGTACGTAAGATTACACATACGACAGATGTCCACTTTTCCCTCTACTCAAAGTGTGCATGCAGTGTTCTTTCATTCATTCATTCATTGTCTGTAACCCTTATCCAGTTCAGGGTCGCGATGGGTCCAGAGCCTACCTGGAATCATTGGGCGCAAGGCGGGAACACACCCTGGAGGGGGCGCCAGTCCTTCACAAGGCAACACACACACTCACACATTCACACCTACGGACACTTTTGAGTCAACAATCCACCTACCAACGTGTGTTTTTGGACTGTGGGAGGAAACCGGAGCACCCGGAGGAAACCCACGCAGACACAGGGAGAACACACCACACTCCTCACAGACAGTCACCCGGAGGAAACCCACGCAGACACAGGGAGAACACACCACACTCCTCACAGACAGTCACCCGGAGGAAACCCACGCAGACACAGGGAGAACACACCACACTCCTCACAGACAGTCACCCGGAGGAAACCCACGCAGACACAGGGAGAACACACCACACTCCTCACAGACAGTCACCCGGAGGAAACCCACGCAGACACAGGGAGAACACACCACACTCCTCACAGACAGTCACCCGGAGGAAACCCACGCAGACACAGAGAGAACACACCACACTCCTCACAGACAGTCACCCGGAGGAAACCCACGCAGACACAGGGAGAACACACCACACTCCTCACAGACAGTCACCCGGAGGAAACCCATGCAGACACAGAGAGAACACACCACACTCCTCACAGACAGTCACCCGGAGCGGGAAACGAGCCCACAACCTCCAGGTCCCTGGAGCTGTGTGACTGCGACACTACCTGCTGCGCCACCGTGCCGCCCTGCATGCAGTGTTGACAAAGTAAATTGTGCACATACACAGCTGGTATTGTATAGAGCAGCTGCACATGAGGGTACGGCTATGTTCACACGACTGCGCTGGAGTGACTCAAATCCTATTATTATTGTTATTTTGCCTTAATTTGGCACAGATCTGATTTTTTCAGAGCTGTGTGAACTATTGTCCAGTTTTATTACACATATTGCACAAATATGATGTTGTCGAAGGAGGCGACGTGCACAAATGTGTCAATCAGCGATGGATTTATTCACATTACAGACAGATACAGGTCACTTTCCTTGAATGAATGTGCACCATCAATATCCATCAAATCTGTCCTGATGAATGAGGCGTGTCACGTGAACGTGTGCGTTGTCAAGCCCGGGCTGGAGGGGTAAAAGGCCCCCAAGCTTTGGGATGTGGAGCCGGGGAACATGAATGATGGAGCGCCAGCCAAGACGAGTTGGAGTGGTGTTTGAATCTGGGTCAGTACTCGACTTCACTAGTGTTCACATGGCCAAATGCAATCAAATCCTCATGGCAAAGTCTTCCCAGAGGAATAGAGGACACAGATCCTGTTGATACCCTTCATCTCAACAGAAACACTGGCAAACACTCAGCCTTAAAGAGCATGTCACGGTTTGTGTTAGAGGATAAATCTTCACTCGTTTGTTGTTGCTCACTTGAGAGAGAGTGAGAGCAAGAGAGAGAAAGAAAGAGAGTGAGAGCAAGAGAGAGAAAGAGAGAGACAGAGTGAGAGCGAGAGAGAAAGAAAGAGTGAGGGAGGGAGAGAGAGAGAGTGAGAGAGAGAGACAGAGTGAGAGCGAGAGAGAGAAAGAAAGAGAGAGTGAGGGAGGGAGAGAGAGAGAGAGAGAGACAGAGTGAGAGCGAGAGAGAGAAAGAAAGAGAGAGTGAGGGAGGGAGAGAGAGAGGGAGAGAGAGAAAGAGAGAGAGAGAGAGAGAGAGAGAGAGTGAGAGAGAGAAGGAGCACAGAAGGCATTTGACAGATGCAGGCGGTTCCTCAGGGACCGGAGTGTAAAAAGAGGTGTGCAAATTGAATGGGTTTTTCGGCGCTAGACAGAGGAAGAGGAGCTAGCCTCCGAGGGCCAGACGGAGAGAAACGATGCACTCATTCGCTAATAGAGCGAGCGAACCCCCGGGGCCTCGCTCAGAGAAGGGCAGGTAGAATTTCAACAGCTCGCCATTCAGACAAATATAAAAACCATGTTTGAGCAAAGATTAAACTTGGGCTGAACTCAAAGGAAAAGAATGGGATCCTGCAGTGAGACGCGAAAGGGCTCACTGTCAATTTAATGGAACACAAGCGAAAGACACAAGACGGTTCTGCGTGATTATTTCAGAGACAAGACCAAGACCAAGCGTGAGCGTGCAGAGCAGTGGCATGGTGATGTCTGAAGGGATGGAGCACTGTCCATGGACCAGTGACACCTTAATAAACATCCAGCATCACTACCTGAGCTCACCTTTGTATTATCCTCACAGCTGTTCCTACATCTAGTGTAAGGCCTTTACAGGAGAGTAGAAGCTGTTACAACAGCGAGAGCAGGACAGACTGGCTTCACTTCAGAAGGAACCCCGGACCTTCTGTGAGAACATACTGAATTATACTGAACTATACTGAAATGCACTAATGGAACACAAAATGTGGGCAGCACTCGGGTTCACATCGTTTGAAGGGTATGGAAGGCTCTAAAAGTCTCATGAAATATTTACACGATGTGTGGAATTCTCCATAGAACTGGTTAATGATTCCTGCTCACAATATGAGCCTAAAGCTGGAAGAACTGGGTCTGGAGCAGGACGTTACAGTAGAATTCCTGCATTCTGTATGCATCTATAACTCTCTCTCTCTCTCTCTCTCTCTCTCTCTCTCTCTCTGTCTGTCTGTCTCTCGCTCTCTTTCTGTCTCTCTCTCTCTCTCTCTCTCTGTCTTCCTCTCTCTCTTTCTCTCTGTCTTCCTCTCTCTCTGTCTGTCTCTCTCTCTCTCTCTCTCTCTCTCTCTCTCTGATCCACTAGACAGCTGAATGTCAAAGAGAACGCTGTCTCGTCCTCCTCTCTCGGTTTACTCCGAATGCCAGACAGACAGATGAATGACGTCTTACATATTTATATTTAGTTAAATGCTTAAGGGATCAATTTCAAGCTGTTAATTCAGGTGTCTGTTTGCTATTATACAGCGGCCAAGGTGTCAAATAAGGAGAGGAAAGCATAGTGGCATTCGTTTATGTAAACCATGTCCTTGCACAGAAAACAACCACACAACTATCACTACACACTACTACAAAAAAAACATAGGAGTACTGGCATTGGGTGGCAGGTAGTGTCATAGTCACACAGCTCCAGGGTCTTGGAGGTTGTGGGTTTGAGTCCGGCTCCAGGTGACTCTCTGTGAGGAGTGTGGTGTGTTCTCCCTGTGTCTGCGTGGGTTTCCTCCGGGTGACTGTCTGTGAGGAGTGTGGTGTGTTCTCCCTGTGTCTGCGTGGGTTTCCTCCGGGTGACTGTCTGTGAGGAGTGTGGTGTGTTCTCCCTGTGTCTGCGTGGGTTTCCTCCTGGTGACTGTCTGTGAGGAGTGTGGTGTGTTCTCTCTGTGTCTGTGTGGGTTTCCTCCGGGTGACTGTCTGTGAGGAGTGTGGTGTGTTCTCTCTGTGTCTGCGTGGGTTTCCTCCGGGTGACTGTCTGTGAGGAGTGTGGTGTGTTCTCTCTGTGTCTGTGTGGGTTTCCTCCGGGTGCTCCGGTTTCCTCCCACACTCCAAAAACACACGTTGGAAGGTGGATTGGAGACTCAAAAGGTGAGTGTGTGAGTGAATGTGTGAGTGTGTGTTCTCCCTGTGAAGGACTGGCGCCCCCTCCAGGGTGTGTTCCCGCTTTATGCTCAATGATTCCAGGTAGGCTCCGGACCCACCGAGACCCTGAACTGGATAAGGGTTACAGACAATGAATGAATGAATAAATACTGGCAGTCAATTTGCATGGCACCACCCCCTAAACTCACCACCACAAAGCAGGCTGCTCTACCCTCACCCTAGTTGAATTACATATTTTTTATTTTTAATGGCCATATTAATAAACAATAAGAACCCACCAGCTCACTGGACGAGGCTCTGTGCACTCTGAAAACATTACGAGGACCGCTGCCTCTGGATAAAACCTTTTGTTTTCTCACCACAGACACGGCACCGCGAGGTTCATGAGAGAGATTCAGACAGGGTCACAGCACCGTCGGCTTCTGGAGCACACACCTGCGCAGAGTGTAATTTCCAAAACAGTGTCGCTCATTAGCGCCTCAACCCTCAACCTTTCTGTGGGAGTCCACCTTATGTCTGTTTCTCCCACTCTCTCTTTCTCTGAGAATTTCCTCCTCATTTTTCTCATCTGTTTTTCAGTAATTCCCCCTCAGTGGACAATCAGCCTCCTGCTTTTTTATAATCACATACTCCATCATTAATGCTGCTGACATAATATCTCCCTCTGACACACACACACACACATTTGGATGTGCATCTAAGGTCACCATGCCCAGTGCCAACTGTTTGCTGATGGAGTATAAAGCCCCCAGTATTTGTCTCAAAAGCAGTGGAGCTGTGTTCTCCATCCAAGGCCTTTTGGCCCATTCCTTTCTGCAAACCATTTCCAAACCCCCAAGGTTATGACTTCGGTGGTTATTAAAGTCACAGCACTGACTTGGCCACGAAGGACACACTCGTTCTGTTTTAGAAACCAGGCTTGGCTTATTTTCACGAGGTGTTTTGGGTCATTGTCTTGTTGAAGTCTTCTCTGATATGTCCCGGTAAACTGCACCATTCATGTTTGCTTTAATGGTGTGTGTGTGTGTGTGTTTGTATGATGCCCTTGTACTGTTTATATCGAAGCAGTTCCATATCATGATGCTTCCACCACCATACTTTACAGCTGGTATATCAGTATGTGCAGATAGTCTCTCTCTCTCTCTCTCTCTCTCTCTCTCTCTCTCTTTTCTCTCTCTCTCTTCTCTCTCTCTCTTTCCTCTCTCTTTCTCTCCTCTCTCTCTCTCTCTCTCTCTCTCTCTCTTCTCTCTCTCTCTTTCTCTCCTCTCTCTCTCTTTCTCTCCTCTCTCTCTCTCTCTCTCTCTCTCTTTCTCTCTCTCTCTTTCTCTCTCTCTCTCTTTCTCTCCTCTCTCTCTCTCTCTCTCTCCTCTCTTTCTCTCCTCTCTCTTTCTTTCCTCTCTCTCTCTCTCTCTCTCTCTCTCTCTCTCTCTCTCTCTCTCTCTCTCTCTTTCTCTCTCTCACACACACACATACACAGCGAGATCACACACTTTAGAAAAGTGCCATCCCAGCAGGCTGCACAGTGCCTGAGCCATGGGCCGTGAAGGGGAGAGGAGTGTGAGGAAGGGGAAGAAGAGGAAGGTGCTGAAGATGGTGAGTTGCCAGTGTGTGTGCTGTATAATTATGTGTGTGAGAGCGCTCCCAGTAGGATGTGTCTGTCATGTGGGTGGGTGGAGCTATTCTAGTCTGACACAAACAAATGTGAGTGTGTGTGGGAGGGTGGTGTAGTGTGTGTAAATGTGTATTAATGTGTGTTTTCTGGTCTAGCACATACTGCGTCTGACCTTCTGGGGTGAACCTGTCTAGACGCTGCGGCCCACTGTCCTCCACAACATCCACCACCCACCTCTCAGCTTTGAATCATTAGGGTTTTTTTTTTTTTTTATATTTGTTAGGGTTAGGGTCAGATTAGATTCTCTGTAAGTGAATCCCGAGCCGCGAGGAGGTTCTGAGCTCCACTGCCACTTTAATAGAAACCCCAAGCTGATGGTGTAGAGTTGGAGACTGTAGCCCATCTGTTAGACACCTTCTAGCCCTCCGTCAGTGGTCAGTTGTCTGCTGAGGGATAGAACACACACACAAAATTAAAAAAGATAAGCAAATATTCCGCATTCTGTATAATTTTCATATACATTTTATTCCTCTTCCACCATGGGTTTCCACAGCAACTGCCCCAAATGATTCGTGACTGTGTAGTTAAGGTATAAAGAGAAGTGAAATGTGGAGAGTTTAAGGGGTTTAAAGGACCACTGAACGTTGAACAGCTTCCTAACATCTCAGTGAGGGGAGAAGGGGGACTACAAATGTCAAATGGCTTTACCTCTGTCCCAGCGGAGCCTGAGTCTTTCAGGGCCTGTGTCCTGTGTGTGTCAGTGTGTGTGTGTGTGTTTTATTCATTGCAATGCCCTGAGCGTTTTGCTGGGACTGGGTTAATCAGTTTGTTGTGGTGCAGATGTGTGATGATGACAGAGCAGTAGCCAGAGGCAAGTCTTTTTTTTTATGAATTATTGACAGTGATGTGTTAGTATTCTATAAATGTTCACAACTGGAGGGATGGGCACATGATACACACATAGACACAGACACACATACACACAAAGACAACAAATTAATAATATATAATAATAATATATAATAATAATAATAATAGGGCGGCACGGTGGAGCAGCAGGTAGGTGTCACTGTCACCCAGCTCCAGGGTCCTGGAGGTTGTGGGTTCGATTACCGCTCCGGGTGACTGTCTGTGAGGAGTGTGGTGTGTTCTCTCTGTGTCTGCGTGGGTTTCCTCCGGGTGATTGTCTATAAGGAGTGTGGTGTGTTCTCCCTGTGTCTGCGTGGGTTTCCTCCGGGTGCTCCGGTTTCCTCCCACAGTCCAAAAACACACGTTGGTAGGTGGATTGGGGCCTCAAAAGTGTCCGTGTGTGTGTGTGTTGCCCTGTGAAGGACTGGCGCCCCCTCCAGGGTGTATTCCTGCCTTGTGCCCAATGATTTCAGGTAGGCTCTGGACCCACCGCGACCCTGAACTGGATAAGGGTTACAGATAATGAATGAATGAATAATATTAATACTGCCCCAAAAACACTCCTCAAAAACTGATGTTGACACATTTATTTACAAAAGCTGTAATGATGTAATCCCTCTGTCACAGTCACATTGTTATTGTTGGCACTGGTAAAGTATAACTACAGTTAATACACAAACATAGAGGAATATGGAACCAACCTTGGCTTCTTTTCTCACTCTCTCTCTTCCCTGCACTCGCACACAGGGGTCTGCTGTCTCTAATCCCCTGTGTTGCTTTTATAATCAGACACAGTGTGTGTGGCAGGTGTGAGGTGCCTCCAGCCAGTTCCCGTAAACAGCTACTTCCTCCTGAATCCTCAGCTCTGTCTCTCTGCAGGGACATACTGCTCATTCCCTGGATCTGGATCCTGCAGCTGGACTAAGTCGTGCCCCCCCCCACCCCCCCTCCACACACACACACACTGCCTTTGTGCCCACCATCTGCAGCAGCGGCGGCTTCCAGTGTCAGTCAAAAACCTCCACACTCCACCAGTGGCTGTGTATGAACATCTGAAGAATCAAATTTCTTTATCGTTCCTTAATGAACCACTTCATGCTTCACAGACTGGACCCCTACACATCGGTTGTGCCCTTGTTTAGCATTGGTTTAGTGCACAGTCTGATACATCCAGGCCAGTAGGTGTCAGCATAATGACCTACAGTCTATGTTTAGTGACTGTGGTTGGCTTGTGATAGGTTTGATCTGTTTATAATATGATACCCCCCCACCCCCCCACCCCTCTATCACATTAATGAAGGTGTAGGGCTCCTGCAGAGCTCAGCGGTGGACGAGGATGGAGGAACGTGAGACGTTTAGCCACCTCCAGTCTGCACTGCGCCGACCACAGAACATCACTATCAGCATCAGCCATCACTCTGTCACAGAGGCTATTAGAGGTGTCAAGCTGTGGCAGGTCATGACAGAGAGAGAGAGAGAGAGAGAGAGAGAGAGAGAGTGTGTGTGTGTGTGTGTGTGTGTGTGTGCAGGACAAAAATATTGAATAAATACAAAAGGAAAGAGGGGGTCAAAGTAAAAATGACATGTGATGGACAGGGAAAAGAAAGACTGGTGTCGTTTTTAAAGACAGAGTGAGAGAAGAAAGATGGACGTCTCTTTAAAGCAACACTAGGTAAATGTTGGTATTTTTGCTCTTGGGTTCCTGCTACAGTTGCAAAGGCTAATTCAATTCTACAGCACTGTCCTGTAATCAAGGGGCAGGGGGATGGTTTCCTACCCTCCTCCAGAAGTTACATAGTAACTCCCTCCCTCCTCCCTCTTGCAGCTCAGTGGAGAATCACAGTGATTTTAAAGCTGTAATTTTACAGTAGAAACGACCACTAGCAAGTGTTGCTTTAAAGGAACAAACATTGAAAAGCATGGCTCGAGGGGGGGATATTGCTCTAGTCTTAAGGTGGAAATGTCTCCAAACTCGGGAGATGGAAAACTGCATTTCCGAAAGTGCAACAAACCTAAACAACTCGAGTTACAAACGAGTTTCTGTGGGAATTCAAACAGTGAATAAAAAGATACACCTCAGACGTGTACAAACAAGCTGTTCTTTCCCCCTTAAATACACCATTCCACCTTAAAGCTTAGCTTCTGAATGTAAACAAGCAGAGAGAACTGGAATTACCCAGAATTGTGCACGGTCCCTTTAAGAATGTTCAGACATTTGGAATTCTAAATTTAAAATCCTAAATAAACAAAAATACATAAAAAAAAAAAAACAGTAAAAAAAAAACAAAAAAAAAAACAATGATGATGTTATTTCTTATGTAAACAAACATGCAAGATAACGCTGAGGTCAGCAAAAATTACTGAGGTAATATCCATTTATTGTAGGATAAGTCAATAATGTAATTATTGTGACAGGCCGAGGTTTGTGCAAATTGTACTCTCATGTTATATCAATATTCCCAAGGATGTCTGGTAGAGATTATGGATCTCTATATCGTTTTGCATTGAGCAACATCAGTGACCTTTAAGCTGCTTGTCCTGTTATTTCTCATGGAGCGGGACTGTGGAACCATCCAATCAGAGCACGGTCACTTCTCTACCTCCCACCACCTCCCACCAGACAGTGGCTCAGCTGCTTCAGCCAACTCCCAGCAGAGTTAACTCAAGGTGTGAGTGTGTGAGTGACTGGGTGGGTGTGTGAAATGGTCCACAGGAGTGGATCAGGATGAAGTAGTTACAGATGAATGAATAACAGAACCTGTGGTAAACATGTGGAAAAACTCTTTACCACAGTTCCTCCGAATGACTGTCTGTGAGGAGTGTGGTGTGTTCTCTCTGTGTCTGCGTGGGTTTCCTCCGGGTGACTGTCTGTGAGGAGTGTGGTGTGTTCTCCCTGTGTCTGCGTGGGTTTCCTCTGGGTGACTGTCTGTGAGGAGTGTGGTGTGTTCTCTCTGTGTCTGCAAGGGTTTCCTCCGGGTGACTGTCTGTGAGGAGTGTGGTGTGTTCTCCCTGTGTCTGCGTGGGTTTCCTCCAGGTGACTGTCTGTGAGGATTGTGGTGTGTTCTCCCTGTGTCTGCGTGGGTTTCCTCCGGGTGCTCTGGTTTCCTCCCATGCTAAGTTAGTTAGTTAGAAAAACGAACTAACTTATAATAACTGCTCTCTCTGGCATACAAAGTCCGTACCGGGAATATCAAGCTAGATTCACCTTGTAGCTAGATTTGTGTCATAAGTATTATGCATTTCTTACGAGAGTCCTCCACTACATTATTCAGAAGCTGCTTAGTGCAGTAAACAGCAGAGAACCCAGCGTAGCCGCCACAGAGGCTCTATTCTCCCTGTTACATCTCCGTGGAACACCACAATCATTCAGAAGCTGTAATATTAGGGTAGAAATACTACATAGTGTTCCTTTAACAGCTTAATGTTTTTCTTAATCTCATTATCATCCCTTAGTGTTTATCCTGAGTGATGTTGTTGTATATTCTCATTCACATTTTAAATTCACTTTTCCAATTAATGACACTTGAAAATGCTCAAGCCTGACTTTGTGTTTCACTGGGGAGTAAACACGAGGTGAAACTCTTAATTAAGAAGGTTTTAAGAGCTCTTTCTGCTTATGTTTACCAGCTGTGCCCACATTAGAGAAGGACACTGCAGTTAGATGAAGTATGTGGAGGGTGACAGTAGAGCGGTGGGTAACATTGTTGGGGAGCCACATTTGAAATGAATATCTCTTTTAATTTCAGACACATGTCTCCAGAGCTCACTTTAGCCCTCACATGTTTTAATCAACTGTAAAGTCTTCGACTTTTATAGCCCTCCATTTTATTAGGACATCAGATTTCACTGAATTTCACTGAAATATTTCCCAATCCCTCTGGGATGGAGATGAAATGTCTATCTAGGCCATCCCTGCTGAATAATTCAGGAGATGTCGTTTTCATTTGACTACCCAGAATGCTATTTATGCTAATTCACCCAGTGCCTGTTATTGATAAGGGAAAACATGCCCCAGTAGAGTGGGGAGGGTTTCTGAAGCCCATCTTTTTTAATATCTTTACTTTTAATATGGCCCTCGTCCACAGATGACAAGCACCATTTCACACGAAGTCAGATGAAGAGATTGATAAGCGAGTTAGCATGTGCGCTGACTAGTAGGGCTTCGTCTAAACCACTGTCTGTCTGCCCTTGACTTCCAGTTCATAAAATATTCAGCTTGGTCTTGAGGCCTGCTGGTAGTGGGTCATCTCCAAATAACCCAGAAGCTAGGACATGGCTAATGTCATCTTGCTCAGTGTCAAGTGTCTGCTAGAAAGGTATGAAGCATTAAAGCAATTTGGGGTTTATGATCCAAAGCTAGTCTTCCAGACTTCACACAGTGGTCAACACAGTGGAATATCTTCCCAGAAAAGTTGAAGCTACTAGAACAGCAACAGGGAACATGTTACATATTAAAGCAACACTAGGTAAGATTTGATGCATTTGCTCCTTAGCTCCCCCTACAGTTTCAGAGTGTAATTCACTTTTTCTGTACACCTCCAGACGTTAAACAGTGCTGAGCCTGGATTAGCAACTCTCCCTATTACAGCTCAATATAGCATCATAATTTTGAAGCTGTAATTTTGTGGTAAAAAATATAAATAAATAAATACCTAATGTTGCTTTAATATCCTTTATTTCAGAAAAGGGTGAATAAAGCGGGTATGGAAATAAAATGGCATCCAGCTACAAGGTTCTCAAATCCAGATTACTAATCCAAGTCCAAGATTAGCATAGCTTCATCAGCTAACTGAGACTAATTCAGTGCTCGAGACGTAGGAGAGACAGGACGAGAAGCACGAGTCTCCTCACTGTTCATTTGTGTGTTTTCCCTTCTCCTCCCTTTTATTTATTACTTTTTCTTCCCCCACGCAGAAAGGCTGGGTTTAATGAGCTTCTGCAGTCTAACTATATTATCAGCGCTGCCTGTACATCATTATCACCTGCGAGCCTCATATTGAATTCATCTGCCTACCTACGTGCACTGAATAGCTGTGATCGAATAAAGAGGTGAGAGACGTCGTTCTGGCTGTTTCTCCTTGCTGCAGAATTATTAAATAATTGAAAACACAAATAATTGAATGTTTAATCGCATGTTTATGAGTGTGATTTGGTGAAAAGCAACAATATTTACGTCGGCTGTGTCCGAAACAGAAAGTAGAATCCTTGAAGCCATGCTGATGGTGGGTTTTGTGTGTTGACATGAAGGTGCATTTTAATTGTATTTTAGACACACTGAGGACAGACATTTGTAGTGCATTACCAGGATACCAGTGTTCTTACTTTTGTTAACTTGAGTAATTATAGCATTTGAACATTTATTCATTGTCTGTAACCCTTATCCAGTTCAGGGCGGCGGTGGGTCCGGAGTCATCCGGAGGAAATCCAAGTAGACACATGGAGAACACACCACACTCCTCACAGACAGTCACCCGGAGGAAACCCACACAGACACAGAGAGAACACACCACACTCCTCACAGACAGTCACCCGGAGGAAACCCACGCAGACACAGAGAGAACACACCACACTCCTCACAGACAGTCACCCGGAGGAAACCCACGCAGACACAGAGAGAACACACCACACTCCTCACAGACAGTCACCCGGAGCGGTACTCGAACCCACAACCTCCAGGACCCTGGAGCTGTGACAGAGACACCACCTGCTGCTCCAAAGGCTATTCCATGTCAGAAATAATATGTAAAGATAAATTACCTTTCTATAAAAATGTAGCTCTATGTAAAATGTAGATGTAGCCACATCACTGCAGCTGGCTCTACATGACCTCTGACACAGGGTTATGGGAAAGGCACAGCAGTGAAGTATACATCTACACTGTCTACAAATGGTGAACTGCAGCAGGAGGTATTTTATACAAACACACGACTCAACTTGTTGCCTTCCTCCCTCTGAATACTCCCTCATTAGACATTTAAATGGGGTGACCACACATCCTCTTTTTCCTAAACATGTCCTCTTTCTGGGATGTGAAATATCTGGGATTTCACTTTTATTCCACGTCAGGGTTTGCTTCTACAGTCGTGTAAGCCTTACCGTGTCACCACTGCTATTGTTCTACGTGCACCTGCATCTACATCAGCCATTGTTCCAACTGCTTCCCACCACATCTGACCGACAACAGTCCGAAAACAACTAAATGGAAATGGAAATAAACACATTGCAGTTTGACAATACCTGATCTTTTTGTTTTATAAATGTATTAATTAGCGTTAAAATAAATCATTAAAATGTGGTAAAAGCTTGTTTGTTTTGTTTGTTGTAACCTGTTTATTTTTAAGACTATTCTGGCCTATATTTTAATTTTGATAAATGAGTAAATACATTTGTAATAATGTTCATTAATATAGTTGCATTATTTCAGAGATATTTAACTCCCTACTCTATGTTGTTTTTTTTTTAATACAAAAGAATAGACGCCCTAATTTAGGACCTTTCAGACACAGCCATGGAACAAAGCCTATTTTTCCGACTCCCCGTTTCCCTCCAGTCTGATTACTGGGTGACTCATGTAGACTCCGAGGCTTTTCATGATCAGATTACGGAAGCGTTTGTAAACTTGTTAAAATGATGATTGCCAAAACCTGATTTTCTGAAGTTATCAGATCACTGCATGCAAACAAACTCAGTGAAGCTCAGCAAGGGCTCAAGGAGAAAAGAGAAAGGGTCAGGCTTAAAGAGGTTTTGTCCGACTCAAGAAAAATCTCCGGATGGAAAGAAAACCCAGCAGATAAATGTCCCAGGTCACGTACACAAGGACAGCTGGGGGCTGAGCACTGAGAGAGCTTGTCCAACTGTTTCTGTACTACTCTGATTATAGTCGAAAAGGCCGCTCTCTGTCGGGGACATCTAGTTGATTGCCCTTTTAAATATTCCTATAGCAGTTTAACCCCGCCCATTCATCTTGAAGTTATATGAAGTGTTTCCACCTTGGAGCCTGAGGCACGGAACATTACCGCCAATCAGAAGAGAGCAAGCTAACGATAAGCTGCAGGTAATGTTGCTTCTTCAACACTTCAGAGTCTTGGGGTCCTGGGTTCGAGTTTTGCTTTGGGTCACTGTCTGTGAGGAGTGTGGTGTGTTCTCCCTGTGTCTGCGTGGGTTTCCTCCGAGTGACTGTCTGTGAGGAGTGTGGTGTGTTCTCCCTGTGTCTGCGTGACAGCCATGCAACATTGTCCACAGATGCGACTGGGTGAATGTATGATGCCCTGTCCTTGCCTTGCTCCCAGTGCTTCTAGGTCAGCTCCTGACACACCGCGACCCTGAACAGGATGAAGTGATTACAGATGGATGATCTGGACCTCCACATATTATAATATTTTGTACCAGTCATAAAATCATAGAGAGCTATATTTCCAAACCACTAATATGTTACAAACTTATTTTTACAAGACTGTGAGGAACTCATTAAGCAGTTTGTCCTCAGACACATCACTGACACATAAATAAGTCTGGTTTATAGCTTGAGGAAATCCCAAGAAAAAAACCGCAAGCGCTGAATCTGGGTTTTAACGTTTTCAGTGATGGTGCAAACTGCCTGCTGTCCTTTTACCGTCTTGTCACAGAGACGAGGCATTTCCTGGCATTTGTGAACCATGCTGCTCAGATTTGCTTAATGTTGTGAAGCCCTCTTCTGGATCCTAACTGAGAACCAGTGCAGGAGCTTTGATGCAGTCAGATTCCTGCCTCACTTACAGGCACAGCAGCCCAAGTTTCAAAGACCCGCTCTGAGTCTTCTTTTCTCTGTCAAATCATTTGAGCCCAGCATCTTCTCCGAAGCCTGGGGCTCCACAGGAGGTCTCCGAGAACCGTCCTCATGTTTCTGAGGAGAGGAAAACAGGCGGAAGTCTCATAGAGTTTAAAGGAGAGCGGGAAGCTTGCCTACATCGTAGCCTAAAAAAATCATTTTCGAATAAACTGTGTTTTTATCAAGCGGATTTGTTAGATGCAACACACCTAATTAAACAGGCTTGTAATTCACTTTCTTACTCACTCAATCATTCACTCACACATCCATACAGTTACATACTCACTCATGTTAAGGACCTGCACCACCAGGGGGTGATAATCAGGGATTCACATCAGGGACGTTAAATGTCCATGTTTTCTAGGTTTTACAAATGTATAATACATAAAATAGGAGGCAATGTAGTGTCACTTCCACAAAGCTCCTGGGTCCTGGGGTTCACCCAGTCACTCACACACTCAGCCAGTCACTCATGCACTCACACAGCCACTCTTTCAGCAACAAGTGTGTTTGGACTATGAGAGGAAACCAGAGCATCCGGAGAACACCCACACAGACACTGGGAAAACACCTCAAACTCTTCAGACAGTGACCAGCGGTGAGGATTGAACCCAGAACCCGAGACCCTGGCGCTGTGTGCCTCACCACAGTGTGTATGATGCCCCCTGGAGAATTCAGACTCGAAGATCCTGATGTGAAAATGACAGTGTGGTTGCCATGTAGCATTTTTAATCCTCCAACAGATGCCTGGACACTGAGTTGAGCCCTGGGAGTGTCCAGTCGATTTTTTTTCTGATTGGCCTCTCCTGCTGGTTGGAGAGGGGCAGCTATATTGCACTTGAGAGAGCCATTCACTTGTCACCAAGACGAGAAGAGGTGATCGATAAAGCCGGCTAATCGAGGAGTTTTTAGATATCGCCATAGCGACAGCTGCTTGAGTGGGCTGCCACACAGCATCCTGGTGGTTTGGAGGAAGTGGCTATTGGTTATGAGGGTATTATCCTAAAGAGAGCAATACACGGATCAGAGATTCACGAGAGAGTGTCGATAGTGTTTGAAAATTGAGGAAGAAGAGGTGATAAAATTAAGTGACTGTATCAGGCTCAGCCTCAGGGCCAGGCTGTCTTGTTATTGGGCTGGAACTGCAGGGACACTTTGAGGCTGAATTAGAGATGGTCAGCACTGTCAAAAACACCTTGAATCGATTCCAGTCTCATAGCTCAGCCCTGCTTTATAGTACACTGGCTACTTTTATCAGAAACTAGAGAATTAGCCTCATCACTGCTGCACTGAGATCAGTCCACCGACCCAAAACATCCAGCCGACAGCGTCCTGTGTCACTGATGAAGGACTTGAGGATGACTTTACATCTACAAGGTGGACCAATGAGGGAGGAGTGTCTCACAGAGTGGACAGAGAGTGGACACAGGGTTTAAAAACTCCAGCAGCACTGCTGTGTCTGATCCACTCTACACCAGCACAACACACACTAACACACCACCACCACGTCAGTGTCACTGCAGCGCTGAGAATGATCCACCACCACATCACACCTGCTCTGTGCGGGTCCTGAGTGTTGGAGAACAGGGTGAAAGAGGGCAAACAAAGTATGCAGAGCAACAGTTGGTTATAAAGTCTGCAATTGTAGATCTACAAAGTGCTCCTGTGTGGTCAGTGGAGCTGAGAGAATGGACAGTGAATGTATGGTATGTGTCATTACGGCCTGATCTAACTGTGAACACCCTTGATTTCAGAAGGAATGTTGGACGAGCAGGTGTCCCGAATGATTGACCATCGTGTAACTCAAATACAAACCAACACAAAGGCAAAAGCTGGCTGCCAAAGACAGTTGGTGTGTGCTGCTTTGCATACTCATCCGTAAGTCGTGTTGAAGACTTTCAGAGCTCTGTGTGTTTGTTCGGATGACATCACTCGCTGTTGGCCCTGATTCTTCCATCTGTTTCTTATCCCCTGTGTCTTGGTGCCAGCGGCCATTTGGCATCGACTGGGCATCTGCCTCACGTCCAGCTCCTCTGGACTGCTGCCCTGCCCCTGAACAACAAATCCAAACCACTATCGCTAACTTCCAGCGTCTAAAGTCCAAGATTGATTGCGAGGCGATTAAGGCTAAATGGGTATTTAATAGCCGCGCTGAACGCATTATTTATTGAACGCTTTTAATGAAGCATGAGCCAAGACTTGTGGGAGGAGTTTGGACTAAAGCTGGAGTTGTGTGGACTGTACACGGTCCATTAGGGATCAGAAGTGACCTTGGGGGCGCTGAGAAACACATTGTTTCTTGATTTACTGCGAGAACAACATGATTCTGGAGCTTTATTGCCTTGGGTTTCACCATCTCCATCACAGAATGTGATTGTAATTAGCACAGTGTTTTACAGCATTGTGCGCAACGTCCAAACATCTTTAGACACCTCATCTAACGTGTGAATTCACTGATGCGGGTGTTCAAATGTGCACACGCGGGTGGTATAATCTCCACAGCAAAGCACTGCCGATGGTAAAGGCATACTCTGGAGCAGCTTATGGTCAAAATGCACGTTGCTAAGTGTCAGCTAGAGGGGTATATAGTCTAACTAGTCACTAAAAATGTAATCAAGAGCCCTCGGAGAAAAAATAATCCCAGGCACTGTCTGTTCAGGCCTTATTTATATGGGATTACAGGGCCATGAGGTCCTGGGGTCATTTCCTGCTTTGCAGGAGCTCCCTTGTACTTTTGTTTCCCTCCTGATTGGTCTTGTGTGTGTTTTACCCCAGGAGGCTGAGTTAATAATAATGGTAATGGTCCTGTTCTGAGTGAATTAGTGTCTATGTGTATGCCCAGATAAGGATTGGCGCTCCATCCTGGGTGAATCCTGGTTGAGAGTAAGCTGTGCACATGTGGCTGATGCTTCTCGCCAGTGTTTGTGGATTGAATGTTGTATAGAATGGTGTTCTGTGCGGTGTTGATTCTAAAGCGTCCTTGGGTACATAGAAAGTTGCTATATGAGTGTAATGATAAATAAATTTAAATCCCTGGTGGTATGGGAGTGCTTTAGAGTACGACTCGTCTGTAAAGGCACCGTTAATGCTTAATGATATATACATGTTTCGAAGCAACATGCTGCCATCTACACAACGTCTTTTTCTGGGAAAGCCTTGTTTATTTCAGTATTATTCTACATTCTGCATGGATTACAACAGCACGGCTCCTTAGTAAAAGAGTCCAGGTGCTAAACTAATCCAGATGCTTTACAACTCTGTAAGGAACAGCTAAAATCCTACGTTTACTTTATCATTAAAAGAAGGGTCCCAAATTATTCTGGAACATGCTGCTGGCTTTCTTAGGTTCAATGTTTAAAGTATCTTCTTTGGAATATTTTAAATTAAATGTAACATTTTGCATAGCATCCCAACATTTTTTGGAAAAAAAAACTTTGTTTACATTCCCTATGCCTCAGTGCCACCTGTCTCTTCTTCCATTTTTGTGACCACCTGCAGAATTCTTGTCTTTCTCCATTTCAGCTCGAGGACGTCTCAGTGACCCCGTCTCAGCCAGGTATCAGACACATGCTGCTGCTGCAATAGCTCTTTAACGCTCCATGGCAGAGTGATGTAATTCGTTTGGACACTGAGACTAATAGTGAATGCAGCTGCAAATAAAAATAATTTCCCTGCAAATGAATGCTGCTCCTCCGGGTGGTGGTGGGTTCAGGGGTCCCCTGCCGGCTATTAGAGCTCAGGGGCTCTTTAAAACTCACTCCAAAATGATCCAGGTTTTTATCAAATTCAGTGGCAATAATCTCAGACCTGCAGACGGCCAGGAGACGGTCATCAAAGGTGTTACATAATGGAGTGTGTTCCCCTATTACCACAGCAACCCCTTCTGTTCTTCTGAGAAGAATTTACACCATCATTTTATACCATTTCTGTTAGGATTTGATGGCAATCCATCATTAGAGCATTAGCGAGGACAGGGGCTGCTGTTAGATGATTAGTTCTGCATCACAAACACCATCCAGCTCATCCCAAAGGTATTGAATGGACCGCCATCAGTCGAGAGAACACAGCTCCACTGCTCCACAGACCAAACCCGGAGAGCCTTATAACCTTCTAGCCCACTGTTGGCATTGAGCATGGTCACGTCAGTCCATGTTGTCCTAGGGTGATCCTAGAAGCTGTGTCCTCGGGTTTGTGGAATGAACAGACAGCTGGTATTATTTAGGAGTCTAATACAGACATAAACATAGCACTGAATTTCATGTTTTAAAATCACTCAGGGTTTCTAAGGTATCCAGAGACAGCAGTAGGAATTGCCGTGTGATTAATGCACATCTCCTTCAAATACTCTGCTCCTCTTTGTTAAAGTGGAAGTGTGGAATTAATGGCTGCAGTCATTTATCTGAAGAGAGAGTGATAAAAGCCCTTAAATACTTAAGCAGTCAGTCTGAGCAATTCAGTTCGACTTTATTTGACTCAAGGTAATCAATATTCACAGTTAGGGTGAAGAGAACAGGAAAGACCTCCACCTGCTGCTGGATGATATTAGACAATGATCTTAAACATTGACTTGTTTTGTTCACTGGCAGCGGTGAGAAAAAAGTCTAGAGGCAAACGATGGTAGAAACACCTCTAGCTCAAATAAACAAGCATTACTCAATTCTGCCCTCTACAGGTGTTATCATTCATTCATTCATTCATTCCTCATCTCATCCAGTTCAGGGTTGCGGTGGGTTTCGGAGTCTACCCGGAATCACTGGGCGCAAGGCAGGAACACGCCCTGGAGGGGGCGCCAGGCTTTTACAGGGCGACACACACTCACACCTACGGACACTTTTGAGTCGCCAATCCACCTACCAACATGTGTTTTTGGAGCGTGGGAGGAAACCAGAGCACCCGGAGGAAACCCACGCAGACACAGAGAGAACACACCACACTCCTCACAGACAGTCACCCGGAGGAAACCCACACAGACACAGAGAGAACACACCACACTCCTCACAGACAGTCACCCGGAGGAAACCCATGCAGACACAGGGAGAACACACCACACTCCTCACAGACAGTCACCCGGAGGAAACCCACGCAGACACAGAGAGAACACACCACACTCCTCACAGACAGTCACCCGGAGCAAGACTCAAACCCACAACCTCCAGGTCCTTGGAGCTGTGTGACTGCGACACCTACCTGCTGCGCCTCCTGCCACCCCAGGTGTTATTAACAAACATCAAATAAACAAACATTACTCTCTGCTGCCCACTAAAGGCCTCATTAACAAACACCAAACACCATCGCTTTTTTAAGATGATTTATACAATAAAAACTTGAAGAAAATATGATGTACAAATTTTCCTCAGACTTTGCTCCCTGGAGACCTTGATTTCATGCATATAAACACACACACACACACACAAATACACACACAGCATCCAGAGCCTCCAATCGTGGCACATTAGGGACAATGCAATGAAGAAAAAAAATGCTGCTGGCACAGTTTTCTGTGCTTTATTTGTCTCTTTCTCTGCTGCTATTGTCAGCAGCTGTTGTGCCCACGCTATTTAATGCATGACTGGGCTCCTTCTCCCAAACCGTGCTGTCCGTGGCGTCTCGTGTGAGGAGAGGGAGTGAAAAGAGAGGTGTGGCAAAACAATTTGTCAGTCGCTCAATACAATACACCAGTTCAACCTCTACCACATCTGGGGACCGATCCAGAACAGGAGGGTGGACCACACTGACCTCGGCAGCTACCAGATTATCATTAAACTGTATCACCACCTGAGAAACAAAGCTGTTTAAAAATGAACACACTTCCTGAGGAGGGGGCATGTGATTACTTTTAAAATTTAAATTTTTTTATTGCATTTTTAAAATGGTTTCAGTTCAGAATCTGTGACAAATCCAGGCCACTAGGTGTCAGTATAAATACTGTTTTATAACAAATGGAAGAATTATGTGAGAAAATGACAGATTGTACCTTTAAGGCTGCTTCTAGCTGCGCAGCTCCTTGTTGCTAAGCAACAGCAGTGTTGTAGCTGTTAATCAGCTGTTTTTGCTGTTGTTTCGGTGTAGAGCAAGAAAATTGACCTATGGACATTAACTTCCTGAGTTTCAGAAAAAATGCCACAAACTTTTGACCACAGACTGCACTCATTGGGGTTTATTCTTGTTTTTGAGTTTGTGCTGAATATGGGAGGGATATGCAGCCAGGAAGGAGTTAATCAAGTTTACAAACCAAGGTCAACACACAAACAGAGGGAGAGAAGGAGTGGGATGTGGTGTGAACTAATGAGAGAGAGAGAGAGAGAGAGAGAGAGAGAGAGAGAGAGAGAGGGAGAGAGAGAGAAGAGAGAGAGAGAGAGAGAGAGAGAGAGAGAGAGAGAGAGAGAGGGGAGAGAGAGAGACAGAGAGAGAGAGAGAGAGAGAAGAGAGAGAGAGATAGACAGAGAGAGAGAGAGAGGGAGAGAGAGAGAGAGAAGAGAGAGAGAGAGAGACAGAGAGAGAGAGAGAGGGAGAGAGAGAGAGAGAAGAGAGAGAGAGAGACAGAGAGAGAGAGAGAGAGAGAAGAGAGAGAGAGAGAGAGGGAGACTGAGCAAAATCAAAGGCACTGTATGATTTATGGCACCCGCGGTGATTTTCAATCTACGTTTTAAGGCACTGTCCAATCTCCTGCCACCGTCCCCCAACACCCCACACTGCACCCCCCACCCCCCCAACACACACACACCAATACACACCCTACCCTCTCAATCCTCAATTACTCGCCCTGCTCTACAGCATGGAGCAGCGCTCTTAAATTGGTCCCATTTGTTTCAATTAGCTACAGACACTGACCTCAGCGCAGCATTGCCTTGCAACGCGAGCAATAACAGGCATCAGGAGGACTGCACGCACCTTAAATCATCAGCCCTTCTGTAAAAGTCTGAGAATACAAGGTCGGATTCTGCAGAGGCACGCTCCTTCTTTAAAAGTAGCCCATTACCTGTAGCCTTTGCTGGATTGTGTGGGTTTGTGTGGAGAAGGCGAGGCGCGCCGCCTTAGGAGCAGAACTTTAAATTATTCACGTCACACACATCACCTCTTCCCAAGATGGCCAATTTTTTAGAACAATAAAAGCCCTTTCGCCGCTTCTCCTCACTAACCCTGATCTCCTGCGGTAATCTGAGCACTGGATGTGGCTGAGGAGGGTCAGGAGGGGGTTTTATTTTAGCATTAAATGTACAGACTCTGACACAGGTTTATACCAGTCTGACACCCTCACCCTCACCCTCACCCTTATATCGGATGCGTGTGTGTGCCCAGTGAAAGCTTATGAAGTCAGATCTGATTCGATTGTTTCCTTCACAGTGCCATGTATAATGCTGTGAGGCGTCTCTGGCCGACGCTTGGCACTGGGCGTGGTGATCGTAGGTTCATGTACAGCTGCTCCAGAGTGTCCTAGTTTGCTCTGACTATCATTAGTCGTTCTTAATCTAACCCGACTCCCCACAATTATACATAATCCCACCGTCCTGGGACTCCTACAAACACAACACCACTCTTGGCACTGAGTGGCTTATGCCCAGCTGAAAGATGCCCACACCTGCTAGCACCATGCCTATGTGAAGGGGTAGAGGGGGCTTCCAACCCCCAGATGACAGGACAAATTGGGATCTCTCTCGGATAAGGTATACATAAACATCTCTAAATATTAGTATAAATATGACTAAAAGAGCCATGATCCATTTATATTTGTGTTTCACTTAATCCACACTAACTCTGTTATGAACCTTAAGAAGAGCCGCAGAAACAGTGCTGTAATCTGTTAGCAGTAGTTCTACAAAAACAACAAATACTGGCATTTCTAATATATTGGAGCTTTCAGTTAGGTTTAAGGCTTAGGTTTAGTGTTCAATTTATATTTAGAATTGGGTCAAGGGTCAGGGTTAAGTTTAGGGGATGTTTTAGGGTTGATTCTTCATGCATTGTGGCCAGAAATGAATATGAACATTCATGAATATATTTAGTGCACACCTTACAAGTATTAATTGTATTTAGTACACATTGTATGAATGTAAACTGTAGTTAGTACACACTGCATGGGCAGTAACTGTATTTAGTACACACTGTATGGGTATTATATTTAGTACACATTGTAGGAAACCTGTTTGAAATCACCTTGAGACCTGAAAGCATCACCAGGGATCAAACTGGTGGTGTCCCGATGATAGAGGCAACGTGAAAAATGCAAAGGAAAGGAAGTGACGGGTCACGATGTATTTGTTGTTCTCTTTGAAGGATCTGATTATTTGAGCAGTGTTTGACTCATGGCATGTCACCCAGCTCTCTCTAGACGAGACTCTGGTACGACATCAGACTCGTCTCAGCGCTGTCTGCTCCCTTTTAACAAGCAGAACATCTGCCTCTATTTACAAGTCACACTACAAAGGGCAGCCGAACTCAAGCTGAGGGGGGACTTTGCAAAACGAACGATGGAGCATCAGCATTCAGCAGAGCAAAGCGCCTCTCTGTCAGCAATGAAACGAGTCGGAATGACCCGATACCTCCAGCAGGGAAACACACACACTCATTATGTTGCCCAAAAAAAAAAACATCATGATCCAATTTCTCCATCTTGCTATAAACCTCCTCCCCGTGTGCGTCTTTGTGCAACATTGAGCTGTCTGTAACTGACCTGTGATTGATCCCCAAAGAAAGGTGCTGAGGCAGGCAGCAGGTTTTCCATTGCATTGGCTCTTTAATGATGTAGCTGCACTTACAACACTGACAAGCGCTTAGTGGACATTGACTCAGAGCTGAATGTCAGGCCAATAATGTGACCACAGGGGACACAGAACAACATAAGTGTAGGTGCTCCGTCACCGATAGGACACAAATACAACACGGTACACTCAAAGAGCCAAAAGCAGGAACTAGAAACACAACACATGCAGCTAAATAGCAAATGAGAGAGGGCACAGATGCATGATGGGAGCCATGGAATCACCCGCTTCTCTCTCTTCCCTTTTCTCACGAACACATCCAGCACTGTGTGGCGAGGGGGGGGGGGGGGGGGGGGGGGGGGTTGAAGGTGGACAGACAGACTTCATGGTAATTACTGTCCTGTCCCATTGGTCAATGCCTTTCTGTGGAGCTTCAACAGGCAGCTGAAACATACAGTCTACATATAAAGAAAGTTTGCCTGTGTGTGTGTGTGTGTGTGTAGTCTCATCTTCAAAAAAGGGGCACTCCAGTAATGTTTGGGAACCACAGCACTGAGGCAAGTAGTAGTTGAGTAGTTGTTGTTAACGTTAAGTGTAATGTACACAAAAAGAAAAAAAAAACAACAACAACAAACCTCTGTGTGTGTGTGTGTGTGTGTGTGTGTGTGTGTGTGTGTGTGTGTGTGTTCAGAAAACCATGGTCAGAAATACATGAATACAGATGCTAGTATATAGTCCCCGTCTCTCAAGAGAGCTGCAGCGTCCAGGAATAACTCCACGAAATGCATTTAGATTGAACATTACCTTTAACAGGCCGCGATGCTGGAGAGAGATTAGGAGGAGAGAGAGAGAGACAGAGAGAGAGAGACAGAGAGAGACAGAGAGAGAGAGAGAGAGAGAGAGAGAGAGAGAGAGAGAGAACAGAGAAAAGATACTAAATCAGCACAGAGAAATGTAGACTGAGGTGATGCAGGAACATGTGTGTGTGTGTGTGCTAACCATAGAAGTCACATGACCTCAACTAATGAAGGAGAGAGAAATAAAACAAAACACTACTGAAAACAAAGTTTTTCCTCCATCCTCGCCCCTGTCCACACTCACCCAGTCACTCACACACTCACTCACACCTGTGGACAGATTCACACACTCACCCTGTCACTCACACACTCACACCTGTGGACAGATTCACACACTCACCCAGTCACTCACACACTCACTCACACCTGTGGACAGTTTCACACACTCACCCAGTCACTCACACACTCACACCTGTGGACAGTTTCACACACTCACCCTGTCACTCACACCTGTGGACAGATTCACACACTCACCCAGTCACACACACACTCACTCACACCTGTGGACAGTTTCACACACTCACCCTGTCACTCACACACTCACACCTGTGGACAGATTCACACACTCACCCTGTCACTCACACACTCACACCTGTGGACAGATTCACACACTCACCCAGTCACACACACACTCACTGACACCTGTGGACAGTTTCACACACTCACCCTGTCACTCACACACTCACACCTGTGGACAGTTTCACACACTCACCCTGTCACTCACACACTCACACCTGTGGACAGTTTCACACACTCACCCAATCACTCACACACTCACACCTGTGGACAGATTCACACACTCACCCAGTCACACACACACACACTCACTCACACCTGTGGACAGTTTCACACACTCACCCTGTCACTCACACACTCACACCTGTGGACAGTTTCACACACTCACCCTGTCACTCACACACTCACACCTGTGGACAGATTCACACACTCACCCAGTCACACACACACTCACTCACACCTGTGGACAGTTTCACACACTCACCCTGTCACTCACACACTCACACCTGTGGACAGATTCACACACTCACCCTGTCACTCACACACTCACACCTGTGGACAGATTCACACACTCACCCAGTCACACACACACTCACTCACACCTGTGGACAGTTTCACACACTCACCCTGTCACTCACACACTCACACCTGTGGACAGTTTCACACACTCACCCTGTCACTCACACACTCACACCTGTGGACAGTTTCACACACTCACCCAATCACTCACACACTCACACCTGTGGACAGATTCACACACTCACCCAGTCACACACACACTCACTCACACCTGTGGACAGTTTCACACACTCACCCTGTCACTCACACACTCACACCTGTGGACAGATTCACACACTCACCCTGTCACTCACACACTCACACCTGTGGACAGATTCACACACTCACCCAGTCACTCACACCTGTGGACAGTTTCACACACTCACCCTGTCACTCACACACTCACACCTGTGGACAGTTTCACACACTCACCCTGTCACTCACACACTCACACCTGTGGACAGATTCACACACTCACCCTGTCACTCACACACTCACACCTGTGGACAGTTTCACACACTCACCCTGTCACTCACACACTCACACCTGTGGACAGATTCACACACTCACCCAGTCACTCACACACTCACACCTGTGGACAGATTCACACACTCACCCAGTCACTCACACACTCACACAGTCACTCACACACTCACACCTGTGGACAGTTTCACACACTCACCCTGTCACTCACACACTCACACCTGTGGACAGATTCACACACTCACCCTGTCACTCACACACTCACACCTGTGGACAGATTCACACACTCACCCAGTCACTCACACACTCACACAGTCACTCACACACTCACACCTGTGGACAGTTTCACACACTCACCCTGTCACTCACACACTCACACCTGTGGACAGATTCACACACTCACCCAGTCACTCACACACTCACACCTGTGGACAGATTCACACACTCACCCAGTCACTCACACACTCACACAGTCACTCACACACTCACACCTGTGGACAGATTCACACACTCACCCAGTCACTCACTCACTCACACAGTCACTCACACACTCACACCTGTGGACAGATTCACACACTCACCCAGTCACTCACACACTCACCCAGTCACTCACACACTCACACCTGTGGACAGATTCACACACTCACCCAGTCACTCACACACTCACCCAGTCACTCACACACTTACTCAAACCTGTGTCTTGTTTCACTTCCTTTGTATCTTTTCTCACATTTTCTTTTACAGAATTGTATGCGGTCGTTACTGATCTCCTCAGAAATATATCCAGGAAAATGAATACTTTGTACTTAATTACAGTTTTGTACAGGAAAATGAGACTTTTATTTGAGGAGTAGTGTGTGTGTGTGTGTGTGTGTGTGTGTGTGTGTGTGTGTAGTGCAGTGCTATATTAAGGACTCCTGACAGTGAGATATTAGCTTGTTATTTAATATTAATATCTGCACTGTCGTATTCCCACTGGGCTGCATTATGATATTACTAATGAAAGAATAACAAGGCAGAGCTCAGCCCCCAACAAATCAAATCAGAGGCTCAGAGTCGAGGAAGATTAAAACAGCCCAAAGAAAACAGCGCCAAATGAAAGTCTGATGGGAGAAATCAGACTCTCTATTCACTGTACGGCCCGCAGCCACTGATTAGATATTTACAAAAGCGTGACAATAGGTTACACATTCCCTCAACACTGGGAGCTGTAATTATCAAATATTAAACATTATTAATGCTTAATGATGTGTTTTCAATGGCAAACTTCGCAGTTACGGCTCTGGAGCTTGTAATGACTTTGCGTAAAACTACTTTTAATTCACTTTGGATAGAGACACTGTGCACATAGGTTCATTCGGGGAGGAAAACAACAGCCTGACAGGCTTCGAGATCATTCTCCTTGATCCTTTTCACCGTGTCCTAATTGAAAATGACGTGAGCGAGGGACATGGCATAATGAGATGGTGTGATACGGTATGTCCACACAACGAGCGGCAAGTCTGTGTGACGAGTTTAAACATACACACACTACAGACCAGATACTTCGCCTAAAATGAAGGAGCCTCCTAGATACACTCACAGACCCTCACAGCCAGCGTGGACCACTTTATTATTATTGTTAATGGTGTGTTCTCCCTGTGTCTGTGTGGGTTTCCTCCGGGTGACTGTCTGTGAGGAGTGTGGTGTGTTCTCCCTGTGTCTGCATGGGTTTCCTCTGGGTGACTGTCTGTGAGGAGTGTGGTGTGTTCTCTCTGTGTCTGCATGGGTTTCCTCTGGGTGACTGTCTGTGAGGAGTGTGGTGTGTTCTCTCTGTGTTTGTGTGGGTTTCCTCCGGGTGACTGTCTGTGAGGAGTGTGGTGTGTTCTCTCTGTGTCTGCGTGGGTTTCCTCCGGGTGACTGTCTGTGAGGAGTGTGGTGTGTTCTCTCTGTGTCTGCGTGGGTTTCGTACAGGTGACTGTCTGTGAGGAGTGTGGTGTGTTCTCTCTGTGTCTGCGTGGGTTTCCTCCGGGTGACTGTCTGTGAGGAGTGTGGTGTGTTCTCCCTGTGTCTGCATGGGTTTCCTCCGGGTGACTGTCTGTGAGGAGTGTGGTGTGTTCTCCCTGTGTCTGCGTGGGTTTCCTCCGGGTGACCGTCTGTGAGGAGTGTGGTGTGTTCTCTCTGTGTCTGTGTGGGTTTCCTCCGGGTGAATGTCTATAAGGAGTGTGGTGTGTTAAACAGAAAGGATACCATAAGCATGTCGTAAGATTAGATTTAAATATGGGAAGAGAGGGGGATTGTCTGACCACAGTTGGGAGGGACTTCCAGAGCCAGGAAGCAATCTGGAAAAAGCCTAATCACTAAAACCACAGAGTTTGGATGGGCTGATTATTACCAGGAGCATTGTGTTATTTAAACTTGTCTCTTGCTCACCTCACCTCACAGAAGTCTGTTATTAACGTAATTATTATATACCTTCAGTGGACATTACGTAACTACAAAGCTTCCGTTTAAAACTTCTGCAATGACTTTAATGAATAGTTTCTAATAATGTTATTAATTACAAAGTAAGTCACTTGCTAAACAAAGGGCGACTCATATTATTGACATTAATATGCAACAGAAAACATCTCTGCAGCCATGGATATTTATGTCTAATAACCTTTATAACTCTTTATAACCATTTATAATGGAACAGTGCTTATGTGATTTCTGATACTGTACAAAAATGACTTCTGTCTCCGGAGTCAAACAAACACTTTCCTGAGCTACGTTTGAGATCTGTGAAAAAAGCATAGTTATTTTCCCCATTATATTAATGAAAGGCCCAGTCATACACCGTAATTATCAGTGAGAACATCGCAGGGTTCACGGTCTACAGGGGAAAGGGTGGAAAGCTGAGGTTTATGGGCTCATTAGATGTAAGTGACGTAGGTAAAGGTCATTCAGCTTCAAATGAAGGTCATCCTCCTCTTCATTGGGCCATAAACCTCTTCACTGCAATCTCCATCAGGCCGCGGTGCTGGAGCTTCATATTCACATGAATAAAATATACCGGAGTAATAGATGTCATATGTTTTATTCATGTGGAAATAATCTGCGTGCATTTAATTGATTCAAAGCCTCATCCTTTTCACTAAATGAATCAAAAACATGCAATTTGTAAAAAAAGGAGCCACAGGTTTAAAAGGAGAAATCAAAAATGCAAAAGAGAGGCTCCTTTTTTCTCTGTATTTTTTAGCGTCTGACCACAGGACTCCTTTAATCCAAGAGTGTTGCTGTTTTTACAGCTTTGGTCATAAATATGGGTTATTTGAGACTAGTTCGTTAAACTTGATTTTTATTCCCTACGTGTTATGGATCTATAAATGAGATGAATGAAAGAGGCCTGTGGATCCCTCACTCTCCGTTCCTTCACTCTGCTGTTTCTATGTGTTCAGACCTCGCCGTGTCCTGCAGCTTCTCATCATCTGGTTGGTTGGATGGTGGTCACATGATGAGGCTATAAGGGATCATGGGGAATAAAGATCAGCCATTTACAGCCTCAACCTCCAATTAAACAACACCACGGACAATACTCCTCTACTTAGGATCTCTCTCTCTCTCTTTCTTTCTCTGTGTGTGTAATAGAGACATTCCCCTCTTTAATAACCATCTGATTTAATTGATGCTGTCCCGATCCTCAAAGTGAAAAGGGAGAGAGAGAGAGAGAGAGAGAGTGCTCTATTGATTTTTTAGTATTTGTTTTGTGTAATATCAGTCATTATTTCATCCTGAATGGAGTGAAACCTTCTGAACTCGGAAAGATAAAATTAAAAAATTCTAAAATTCACAGGAGGGGCAGCATGGGGGCGCTGTAGATAGTATCAGCATCACACAGGGTCTCAGGGTTCTGGCTTGGACCCTTGTATGGGTTTCCTCCGGGTGACTGTCTGTGAGGAGTGTGGTGTGTTCTCTCTGTGTCTGCGTGGGTTTCCTCCGGGTGACTGTCTGTGAGGAGTGTGGTGTGTTCTCTCTGTGTCTGCGTGGGTTTCCTCCGGGTGACTGTTTGTGAGGAGTGTGGTGTGTTCTCCCTGTGTCTGCGTGGGTTTCCTCCGGGTGACTGTTTGTGAGGAGTGTGGTGTGTTCTCCCTGTGTCTGTGTGGGTTTCCTCCAGTTGCTTCAGTTTCCTCCCACAGTCCTCACATGGGTGAATGTGTGTGTGCAGCATGCACAAGTGTGTGTTTGTGTGATGGAACATGAATGGATGAATGTGTTTTGAATCCATTTCTCGGGACCTTAATGTGTGTTCTGCAGCAATAAAGAGACATGAGAGTTAGTTATGGACGTGAAGTTTATCACAGGGGTTTTATAATTAAGAAGAAAAACCCACAAATGTTCATGATCGGCTGTTCCTGATTCCTCTTCACTGCCTGAAACAGCCTCTGATCACAGCTCTCATGTGTTCACACTGGGAGAGTGCAGTGTGGTGAATAATGATGTAAGCACTGTTCAGAAACCCGTTCACTTGTGTGAAAGGTACTCAATACTGTGATGAAGAGCACCACTGAAGGGCTTTTTAATGCTTTGGGGAGACACTACCAAACGTGGATGCATTAATTCACATGGATTTTGCTAAACTCTGTTGCTTTTTAATTTTATTTTTATGTTTTTGTGGTAATTCATGTCTTTTTCACTAACTGCTGTGTTCAGTATGAATTCCAAGCCTCGTGTTGTTAAAGCAACACTAGTTAGTATTTTTAGCTTTAAATGAGAGCTTCAGACTGCGTGTGTGTGTTGCCCTGTGAAGGACTGGCGCCCCCTCGAGGGTGTATTCCCACCTTGCGCCCAGTGATTCCAGGTTGGACCCACCGCGACCCTGAACTGGATAAGGGTTACAGATAATAAATGAATGAATGAATGAAAGCTTCAACTGAGCTGTGATAGGGAGAATAGAACTTTTGTCATTTCTACTCTGGGCTCAGCACTGCAGAAACTGCACTATGTAACTTTTAGTGCAGGGTAGGAAACCAGACCCAAGCCTGATTTCTGGACACTGCTATAAATGTGAATTACACTTTTATAAAGTGTAGGAAAAGCCCAGGAACAAAAAATAGCAAATCATAACTAGTTTTCATTTACGTTTCTGGGCGGGTTTGCTTTCTCACAGTGTATTTTCATAAACAATGCTATTCCACATACAGTGTACAGTCAAAGGTTGTAGACAGCTACTTTAAACTGTTGTGGAAACACTGTGCTGGAATAATCTCCACAGGTAATTGTGAACGGTAGCAGGATGCTCTAGAGAAGCTACACATGAACCAACGTTTGTCAGGTCCCTTTTGTCGTCCAGTGATAGATCGATATAAATCCCCCTAAACCATGCTGTGGAGCAGTGTTTTCTGAAGGGCTGGAGGTTCATCCAGTACGTTAAGGGTGATCTGGACTGGTCTTTGGGATCCAGAACCTGACCTGCTCTGCACTGGAAATGGCACTCGCAACGACAACATTCTGAAGCTGTTAAATGGGGTGTCTGTAAACTTTTGGACAGATGAGTTGCCAGGAATTAAGCCTAGTCCTGGACCACACAGCTGTTTGAATTGTGATTTTCCATGGAAAAGGAGGATATAGTCCAGGATTAGGCTTAATCCCCTTCAGGGAAACCACCCTGTAGTGTTTCGATGTCTGTTTTTTCATGTCACATTGCAAATAAGAATAGCCTTCTCCCACACACACACACACACACACACACACACACACACTGTAATCTAATGAAAAATAATAAATGAACCCAAAGCATTGCCCAGTTCCATAGAACCCCATCTTATTAACATTGACTCATATTAAAGGATCATAAGTTTGTGTTCCCACGCTGATGTGAAATCTTGGCACCCCTCTGTACATTCTCTGACTGATTAAATGTGTCAGACATGTTTTCCAGCATATCTTCATTAAGGGCTATTAATTCCAAAGTGTCCACACACTTTAATCACCTGGCTGAAGAGCTGAATCGTGCTGGAGTTACTGCTCTGTCCAAATCATAATGAGTCCGCTGTCATTCACAGTACCGCTCGTGATATTTCCATTTGCTATTGCGTAATAACTCCTTATTCCATAAATCCATACACAGTTTCTGGGCTCCAAACAAGCTGGGGCTGGATTCTTCATACAGAACTGCGTGGGAATAATTCAAGCCAAAATACTGTGGAATAAGCAGAAAGCTTTATGTGCTGGGTGACCACGGCTGAGGCCATTTATTCCCCTTCGTCCACAATGTGAATAAACAAATTAGTGAATGAATAAATATTGCTGCGCTGTCCCCCCCCCCCCCCCCCCCTGAATTTAATATACATAATTCCCGACTGAGTCTATTGGCTATTTTGTGCTGTATCTGTGCTGATATTGTGGAGGGAGGTTGCAGAAGATTAGCTCTTTCCTGCTGAAAACGCTGTAGTCTTATTAGAACTCTGCGGCCCAAGACCGGCAACATCATCAATGTAAGAGCGCACTCTTTAATTGGGTTGCCATATCTTTTTCAGGCCTCGTGCGAGGTGCATGCTAATTAGATTACGTTTTCCTGCCTCTGATATTACATATGCATGAGGAGTGGGCTTACTCTTAGTAACTAGGCTGCATCCAGACTCTGACACTGTGACCCAGATACGGAAGAAAATGACAGAGGAATTATTTCTTCAACAAGTCACAGCACAGAGAGGTAACAAGGGCCAATGAATGTGTCCAAACACACTCAAGAGGCTTGGGTGACTGAGGGGATATAAGGGGTAAAAGTGGTTGGAAGGATTTAGCGCTTTTCTGGCAACAAGTTATTTGAAAGCACAGGGCTCGTTGGCAGAACCGCGAGGCATACGCAGGAGACTCACTGCACTTCATATAAACATTGCGAAAGCACTTTCAGATATGTCCATCAGCCAACTCCTGCTTTTCCTCAGACTTTAAGGACAAGGTCACAGTGTCAACAACCATTTATGCCACATTAAGAAAGTACAGTTCATCCAGTAAAAGCTAAAATCACCCTTGAAACTAAATAACTGACTAAATAGTCATAATCAATATGATAATTATGCCACATCTTCTCATTGTTTTCTACACTCACTGTCCATTCTACAGCGTGTACTGATCATATAGCTTCACTTTGTAGTTCTACAATTACAAGTGCATTCCATTTGTGGCTCTGCATACTCCCTTTCACCCTCTTCTTCAGTGGTCAGGACCCCACAGTGACACTGACATGGTGCGATGGTGTTTTGTGTTGGTACAAGTGGCTCACACACTGTGTCCACTCACCGTCCACTGTATTAGACACAACTATCCAGCTGGTCCACATTATAGATGTAAGGTCATCCACCATTGCCACACACTTTGTGTTGGTTGTCTTCTAGTCCTCCATCAGTGGACACAGGACACTGTAGGCTAGATATTTTAGGCTGGTTGACTATTCTAAGCCCAGCAGTCAAACTGGTGTGTAAGGATCACCAATGAGACGCTGATATTGATAAGGTAAAAGAAAGCCATGAAGCTGCCTGTACACACAATGCTAGCTACAGCTGAGGAGTGTGAAGCAGTGGCTGTGTAATAAAGCTGTCGGAGGGAGGTGAAGATTTACACCACAGTACAGAGTGTGAGATACGCTCTATAGGGACTGCAAGCTCACGAGTCAGTATGGAGGACACTAAAGTGCTAGGATATAGGCAGGACCTGCTCAGTCCAAGGTCAAACGCTGAGTCTGTACCTCAGGTAAGACTGTAGCATTGTCGAAATGAGCTACAGTGCAGGGTCCACCCAAGAAAAGGGTTGTTAAACTCTAAATTTTACTGAACTCTTACTTTATCTTTCATTGAAAATATAAAGAAAACTCTCATCTTCAGAATCTTTTCATTACCTTGCAGTCATTTCCTGATTTTTGCAGTTCAACAAGTGTTTGTTGGATGATTAAGGGAATTTATCCCATGTGTCCCCTGATATTTTTAGCCCGGTGAAAACTCTCTGGTGGTTTAAGGGTTACTAATCATTCATTTATTCATTCTTTCATTATCTGTAACCCTTATCCAATTCAGGGTCGCGGTGGGTCCAGAGCCTACCCGGAATTACTGAGCTCAAGGCAGGAACCCACCCTGGAGGGGGCACAAGTCCTTCAAAGGGCAACACACACACTCACACATTCACTCACACACTCACACCTACGGACACTTTTGAGTCTCCAATCCACCTACCAACGTGTGTTTTTGGAGCGTGGGAGGAAACTGGAGCACCCGGAGGAAACCCATGCAGACACAGAGAGAACACACCACACTCCTCACAAACAGTCACCCGGAGGAAACCCACACAGACACAGAGAGGACACACCACACTCCTCACAGACAGTCACCCGGAGGAAACCCACGCAGACACAGAGAGAACACACCACACTCCTCACAGACAGTCACCCGGAGGAAACCCACACAGACACAGGGAGAACACACTACACAGTCACTTGAAGCAGGAATCAAACCCACAACCTCCCGGACCCTGGAGCTACCTGCTGCACCACCATGCCGCTCTGTTTCTAATATTTCTAATATTTCTAATTCTCTGTCGTGAATAATATAATCACAAAATATGACAAAATGTAAACATTTGACAATATGTCACATGTCACATATATTTTACCATTGCAACAGAACTATATACTTTGATTAAATATCTTGACAACTAAGAAATTACGGAATGCGATGGTGTAGCATTTTGGGAACATCATTGCCTTCTTTGTGATAGAGCAGGGTTCGATTGCTATCACTATATCCAGCATGATCTAAACTTTATGTCTCTTTTCCATGAATATTACGGAGATCCAGGACCGTGTGGACAAGCACCAAAAAGCCTCTTATTTTTGTTGTGTTCATCATGGGATACGGTACATTAGTTCAGAATGTGCTCAAGACCAGTGACTCTGTCCTCCCTGCTCTCCAGCTGCTGATTCTGACACTCTGCTTCTTCAGTGTCCCAGAAAGTCTGCTCTGATTAACTTGGCCTGTCTTTCCGGGCGCTTGGGTTCTTTCCAAAAACACCACACACCCAAATGATGATGGATGACACAGCTCTTGCATATTCTTCTTCAGTTGTGCTTCTTTTTGAGGACAGTGTAATATATTTTACACAAAACAACACCAAACTCAGACAATGACCAATGTGTTTTGACATGTTTATTATTCTTTACAAATTCCAGCTTAGTTTCAAAACTAACGCCTCAAGCCTCTTCTCTACATCTAATGGATTTTCATTGCACAGGTGGGGAATTTTCCATATTTCACTTTACAAACCCAAAATGCTGTTAGACACATTGCTCTGTGCATAATGAACCTTCAGGAACTATTTAATTAATTGACAGACTTGAACTGTCTTAAAGGACGACTGCAAAAAAGCAAGCAACAGGTTTGCTCTTGAAGAAAGGGATTTTGCATGCACAGATCACACCCAAAACTAAGCTTGATACAGGGGAGGTCAACTCTGTGAAGGAAGGAGAGGAGTACTGGATGGTTGTTCTGGGGGCACGAATGCTGGACCGTCCCTAGTCACTCAGCAGGAGAAGGTAGTCATGGAAGGGGTGGAGGGGACAACTCACTCACGACTGTGGACAATTTCACAATTTTACCAAGGCACTCCCAATAAAACTGACATGGAGAACACACCAAACTCCTCAAAGACCATGATTTAAGGGCCCTGGAGCTGTTGGGCAGTAGCACCACCTGTGGCGCCAACTTGTTTTTTTTTTACTCACTCATGTTTAGCTGTTTGATGACTTGCCACAAGGGGGTGCAATTATCCTTCCTTTTTTGTGCTTCATTAGAGCCATGCTAACATTTACACTGTATGTTTTTGTTCTTTTTGAGTCTTGGTTCATCTCACTTTCTCCTCATGATCTTGTGGAGTTCTTCATGAAACTCATGAGGGGGCAAGGTGGGAACTCACCCTGGAGGGGGCGCCAGTCCTTCACAGGGAGACACACACTCACACATTCATACCTACGGACACTTTTGAATCACCAATCCACCTACCAACGTGTGTTTTGGGATCGTGGGGAGAAACTGACGTGGACATGTGGAGAACACACAAAACTCCTCACAGACAGTCACCAGGTGTGGGACTTGAACACACAACCTCCAGGTCCCAGGAGATGTGTGACAGCAACACCACCTGCTGCGCCACTGTGCTCTGCTGCTGACTAAAATGTCTCAAGATTCATAGCTGTGATAGCTAGAACTCCACAGCTCCAACAAGTACGTAGCTACTTGGGTTACACCTGCTCTTGGTTTGAGTGTCACAATGAGTCGATGCCCCCTTTTTTACTCCGGCCTGTGCCAAACCTGCTTGCCCCACTTTGAAGAGTTGTAGACACCACTATTAGAGTTTGAACAAACTACATAGCAAAAGTGAAACAACCTTAAGTCTAGTCAGTTTATCTCATGTGTTTCATACACTGAAGGGACAAGACAGGCCATTCCTTTAACAGTCAGAACAATAAGAGTTTTATTCGAATAGTATTCCAGTTACACCTCTTTTACATGATGCACTTTGAACCTGAAGTTTGTATGTACAGGATCTTACAGTGTGCTAGAATTCACAGTTCCTGTGGTAAAGGCAAAATCAGCCGACAGATGCAGAATCCATCAAAAAAAAAAAATCAACATTCGTCATAAAAAATCACATTCATAACGGCCTTTAATCGATCAGAAGAACAGGTGACGTTTTTAAACTACAATCAAAGAAAGAAAAGCAAAGGCTGTTGCCAAAGTGCTGTTGATTTCCCAAGAAATTGGAAAGCAGTTAAATTTCTTCTTCCTTATAATCCTCTTTTGGTTTAATTTGTTTTTCCCTAGTTTTGTTCAAATGTTCCCCCGATTATTAGTCATCTCCAGTTCCACCCTTTCACCGAATCTCCCCACAAGGACATCCCACCACTTCTTTTTGAACTGCAGCTGATGCAACACCACTTAACAGTTAAGCGCACTAGAGGAGAAAGCAAACTGCCCAGATTCATCACATCAGCTGAGAGACTCCTGTGTTAGATAGCGCAGTGGTCAATGATGGGTGAGAGGTTACCATCTATCTACTAGGTTAGTTGCACTTTCTCGCCTCAGACACATGAGATGTCACCTGGATTCAAACCTGCGTTCACCACATGACCACTACGCCACTCAGGATGCAAGTGTCTCTTCTGACCTACTCTAATCAAAGCCTATTCCTGGCTGGAAATTTTATTTGAACTCCTAGAATTGCACCTAACTCATGATCAACCATAAGGAAACATGCTACAGAGCGAAAAAGACAAGCAGACACTTCAAAAGCAGATATGAGCAAGTTTAGCATTCTGACTCAGCAGCTGTCTCTCATTTGTATAAGAACAACTCTAGCTATAAGCTACAATATGCTCCATCGGGTAGGCAACCAACGTAATTAACAACCAGCGTAGTTTCAAATTGACGGTGGAATGAAGAATCCCATTTTAGTTTACAATTAAATTTCACATTATAACAAAAACACCACTTTAAGCCGTCCCTGAAATTCTCTAAAACCTGCTTTGGATCAAATGTTAGACGTGTGCCAAGATTAAAGAGTTACTGTAAAACTGATGCATGCAACAGAGAACATTTCCACGTCTGTTTGTTCTGATTTAGAAGCAAAGGTCTGACTCTGTACTCTACTGATTCTGGAATGTAGTGTTCGGTTCACTGTTTCAGGTTAAAACAAGACTTCGGCATCATTCAGAAGAGGGCAGTTTTGGCTGTGACCTGGTTTCTGCATAAAACACAAGAAATGTATTGAATGAACTTGATTCAAATATGTACCTTGTGTCCAATCATACTTCAGCTGTCGTCTATTTATTTGTCTATTCTTGATTTTCATTTTTAGATCAAGTTCAGCAAGAAAATCTAGGCCCAGATCAATTCATGTTGTTTTCCACTGCATGGAATCTACACGACCTCGGCTCTTTTGCTTTTCCACTCACCGAATCTTGCCCTGGTCCCTGGACCCAGGTACATTTTCAGTCCCTTCTCACGCTGAGTAGGTACTAAATGGTGACATGTAAACCCTGCAGGGCGCCGATTGGCCAGAGAGACTTGTCAATCATCAGGAAATGCAGAGCACATTCAAATCCATCACAAACCTGTCACTTCTGAAATCTCTCAAGTTACAACAGCTTTCACGTTTAATTTTATCGGCAGCTCATAACTTTACCTCGAGGTGCTTTGAAGAGGTTTAAATGTTCCTTGGGTCGACGGGCAATGAAAACATCCAGCGAAAGCCAAACGTGAGGCAAGTAATACTGATCTGTGAGAGCTGTGTTCAGTACAGCGCCTGACTCTGCCGCCGCCATTGTTGAGGTTTTCAAAGCCAGCGAATCCTGTTAGAGTTCCATATTAAGAAGTCTTTTACAAGCTTGAAATTTCTAGTTTAATTTCACATTTCTGAAAGTTTAAGTTCAGTACCAGCTGCAATTGTTTTTATGGCAAAAAATGAAAGTCATAGTATGGTGTAGTATATTGTGTCTGTTTGGAAAATGATGTGCACAGATTAAACTTAGAAAATCACGTGTTGTTTTAAGGACGCCATGAAAGTGTAGAGAACACAATCAGCTCCATCCCAATAAAGACGTGGCAGACGCAGACGGCGTCTTCACCCTCAATATTCCAGTCAGTACCTCAGCTCTACTCTCTAAATATAGAAGTGTTATAAAGGAATGAGGAGCTTCAAGTAAATAACGAATTCTGAATAAAGTTCTCCAAGGCAAAGAAAGATCACAAAAGAAGCAGGAGGCCTACTGTGTGGGTTCAGTTGCTTTCAGAGCTAAGTCAATACATTAGCAATTTAATTTGAGTTGCTTGTTGCTCAATGCTAATTAAATGACATGAGAAAACATCACCAGAGGAACTGTTTTACCTTCATCCTATAATACACAATGGCCCCCTTATACATTCAGTTACTTTGACTTGGTTTCCTCTGTATATTTATGACTTATTTCTGTATCATATTCTCACTGAGGAAAGAAATACATTGCACAAACCCAATAAAACGTTCCTGATTTGTTGAGAAAGATAAACCTCGCTTCCCTCCCCCACTCCCCGCATCACATTCTGTCTGTGAATTCACTGAAAAAAATAACTCTCATAGAATTATAGTAAAATAATAAAATATACGCATCCTTCCTTGTAGTGTCTATTGCAACGAACATAAAACGTGTCAGAGTTTAAACCCACCCGTTCGGTACATTAAACACGGGCTATAAAACAAGAGTACATCGTCTAGGTCCCATAAAAGTGCTCATCTATGTTAATAAATCATTTTCAAGTCAAATATCAACTACAGGAAATTAAAAAAAAGACTCACATCAAAGAGTAATCAGTAGTGAATTACTGTGTATGTGTTTGCTGTCCTGTCAGACGCTAAGGCCAGTTCTCTTCTCCTGGACTAAGCCAAAACCTGGGCTTAAATGTCCTCTTCCGCCATCGAAAGTCACA
>NC_089815.1:694890-704890 GCF_029633855.1 Hoplias malabaricus | reverse complement strand
CGGCCATTGATCGGTTCGGCTGCGGCAGAATCCTTTGAGAAGAAAGGTTTGCATTTTGTGTCCTTGGATAAGGGCACTCTGAGCTTGTGTTGTTTTTAATTAGGAAGGCGGTAAAGTGAGGCGAGCTGAAGCCATGCTAATGGGCGCACAGCACTGTTCAGAGCAGCTGCTTTGATGAGACTCGAGGAATGTCCTTGTGAACTGACACATAAAGAATTTACAAAGTTCACAGGTGCAGCAAAAAAATGATATTCTGTGAGTGACTGAGTGTGTGAAACTGTCCAAACTTTGAGTGTGGGTGAGTGAACAGCTTGAAACATTTTCTGACAAAATCCGATTTCAGAATCTGCTTTCTAATCATGTTGAGGCCCTGCCCCTAGTGGCAGCAGGGCTGTACTGCAGCACCCAGACATTAATCCACACAGGTGGAATAAGCCAGAGCTGAGTTCCCTGCCTCCAACACAGCCCCATCTACCTTCAGCTTTCTGATTACCTGCCTCAGGTGCACCAGGATGTGGACTGGAACAAAGAAAGCATTTGGGTTCAAGGCTGGATCGGCAAACACTGCTACACAGTTTAATCCACATCTTTGGAAGGAAGCTGTACTGGCGGAACAGAGTCTGTTTGTGTGATCATTCCCCTTTTATGACTGTGTTATTCATGAACTGATTCAATGTCACCTGCAGTGTTTCCACACCTTCCATAAACTCTCAGTCAGTTCACGTTAGCATCACGTTATCAAACACATCTACATTCCTTAGGGTTCCACTGCTTTTTTTAAAGCCTACAGAAAACATCTCAATAAAGGATTTTCAGTGCAGTTCCATTGGAGGACTTTCTATCGTTCCTTAAGGAACCTTTCCATGGATGGATTTAAGCATTGAAAAAGAGGCTAAGGGCATTTTCACATCTGCACTTTGTAGTCCGGTTAAATGGGACTCTGGTTTGTGGAATGCAGCAGAACATGAAAACAAAGAACTGACTAAACTTTAGCAGCTAACAGGGGATAATTAAATTGCCCAGATAATTGTCAGTGCTATAAACAAATGCGGTTGCTACCATTGCTCCATGTTGCATCACAGAAACATGGAGGACTCCGCAACACAGGAGCTTCTACCTGTATGAACTTACTTGCTCCGCCCCTTACAGGTCTGACCAATGAGCAAAGAGAATGTTCTCACGTGGTTTGTTGTGACGCATTTTGCTGCCCTTCGATTTATCACTGTGTGAAAACAAACTAAACTTAGAGGAAAACGCTCCAAATAAATAATCTCAGACCAGAGCAAACTAACTATAGGTGTGAAAACACACTACGTTACAAACAGAACCAAACGGTGAGGCCAAGTTCCCATTAGGAACAGTTTAACTTTCCACACTCTTAACATAGGAACATGTTCTATATA
The DNA here is from genome assembly GCF_029633855.1 of Hoplias malabaricus. NCBI lineage: Eukaryota > Metazoa > Chordata > Actinopteri > Characiformes > Erythrinidae > Hoplias > Hoplias malabaricus. The sequence continues at coordinate 703,487 of NC_089815.1, read as the reverse complement.
ATACGATGTCCTGTGTGGTTCAGTTCTTAAAAGATTCACAAATATTGGCACAAACTGCACTATCCCATACACTGGGATGCCTTCTATAAGAATAATAAATAAATAAAATAATAGCCTTTAAAAAAACAACAAAATAGTCCTCAATATATGAAAAAATGGACTCGTTTGGAAGTCCAACAAAGTTCCGCATGCAGCGCTGTAATTAGCCTACGGTTTATAGCACTGTACTATGAAATAGCCTTCAGTCAAGACAGCTTTGTATTTGTACATGAAATAACGTTTTCAGAAAACAAACATCTGTAATCTTTCCTTTAAAATGAGCATAAAGCATCTAGAAATAGGATTATTGGCTTTATATTCTTAAAGCTTAATCTCTCTAAGACAAACATTAGTTACATTGACTGCTTCTCTCAGTTGTTGTAGTCCTCTTTATAAACGTTTGCTTTTGCTAGAAGTCTAAGAGAAGTGTAGCTGCTGTCAGTGAGACGCTAACCTTTCGGTGGCCAGCTTAGCCACTAGCTGTCAGGCGCACAGCAGGTATTAGCCGTCTGTGTCCCCAGTCAGCTCAGAGTAATCTTGTATCAATAGCGCCTGTGTGTGAGGGGATTAATCTGATTTCTCCTCTGGAAAAGAGCATCGCAATTTCATTCTGGAGGAAATTAGCAATCGATAGGATAGTAGAGGTGACCGAGTGGGTTCACACTGTGGAGTTATTGTCTGCAAACTGCAACAAATGTAAAATTAAAAAGCTTATTATGAGAAATATCTTAAATCTAGTCCACATACCTAACGTATCTAACAATATGAGGGTGATGTAAGAATGTTTTAACATTATTCAATGTATTTTTAAAACTTCCAGTTGTTTCTGGAGAGAAAGTGTCCTCTTCCACTGGAAGAATATTATCTTTGAAGATACCTATGAGCAGAAGCTCTGGCTTTTAGTCGTTTTCGCTCGGTTCTCTTTCTTCTTCATTCTCGGTTTCTGTGTTTTTACTCAGTGCTCTTATTTCTCGGCACTCATTGCTTCTATTCTGCTGTGTTTAATTTAAGTTCTCACCTAAACAGAGGTCCTATGTTGTGAATGGAGAGACTCAGGTGAAGGGGCGAGACAATTACAAACCGAATACCGAAGTTGGGACACTAAACAAATTGTGAATAAAAACTGAATGCAATGATGTGGAGATGGCAAATGTCAATATTTTATTCGTAATAGAACATATATGACAGATCAAAAGTGTAATCTGAGTAAATGTAACATTTTAAAGGAAAAATATGTTGATTCAAAATTTCACAGTGTCAACAAATCCCAAAAAAGTTGGGACAAGTAGCAATAAGTGGCTGGAAAAAGGAAATGGAGCATATAACGAACAGCTGGAAGACCAATTAACACTAATTAGGTCAATTGACAACATGATTGTGTATAAAAAGAGCTTCTCAGAGTGTCCATGTCTCTCTGAAGCCAAGATGGTAAGAGGATCACCAATTCCACCATTGTTGCGCAGAAAGATAGTGCAGCGATACCAGAATGGTGTTACCCAGCGTAAAATAGCAAAGACTTTTAAGCTATCATCATCAACCGTGCATAACATCATCAAAAGATTCAGAGAATCTGGAACAATTGCTGTGCGTAAGGGTCAAGGCCGTAAAACTCTACTGGATGTTCGTGATCTCCGGGCCCTTAAATGTCACTGCACCTCAAACAGGAACGCCACTGTCAAGGAAATAACAAAAGCAGAAAATATCATTTTATCCCAAATTTTCAGACTTAGGTAAATGGCTGAAAACTGAATGGACGGTCTATTTTCACTGTTTGTGTGTTGGTAGGCAATGTGGGGGCTCACGAGAACGTGCAAATGTCCCGTTTAAGATCATTTTCACTCGGCAAGAGATTGTTGGGTGCAGTGCCGACAATATGAATGGAATCACATTACAAACAAAGGTGGGATTTGTTCGGGATCTGTCATCCAGAGGAAAAGCAGCTTCGTACTCTGTAAAGCTGGACTAATTAGATTTGATCAGCCGCGTGCTCGCCGAGAGGGAACGGAGAAAGTGTGTGAATGTTAATTGGAAAATAAAACACTTTCAGGGGTGAGGGAGGTGAGAAAACATTGGAATATCTCTGCTTGAATCCTCTCTGAAAAACAGCAATTAAACCACAATAAACTGTTTGTGAGAAATAGGTCAAACGTAACGTCTAAACAGTTTAAGATGCCCCCTTTTAATCAGGGCTTTCAGGTACTTTACCGGGCACCCACTGGACACAGGGTTTCACTTTCTCACTTTTTTAGGATCACTGATCAAATAGGATGCTCTGGAGCAGCTGCACATGAGCCTGAGCTCACCATGCTCATTGTCCAGTGTGAGCACAGAACTACATTCTCTGGAGTGATGCAGCAACTTCCACATCCAGTATGTTTGGGATACTGAGCTGCATCCGTCCTCTGGACCTGACCTCAGTGTCCGGGGCTTGAGGGTTATCTATAACCCTCTAGATGATGCCTGGCATTGCGCATGGTGACTTTAGGCTGTGGTTCAGCTGCTCTAGAGCATCCAGAGAGTATGTCATGCATTTACACAGAGATTATGCAAACTGCCCTTGAACATGTCCACGGTGGCTGCCCCTTAAAGAAGCAAAGTACACTCATAATAACGAGTGTCCACATACTGGACATATATCAATGCCTATAGACTTCTTCTTTACATCTAAGTCCAATACCATGATGCAGGCTGAAGTCTGAGCATGTTAAATCACTAAAAGATCATTTGCTGCTGTTGCCCAGAGCTCTGCTCTTTTCTGAAAAGTGTTCTGTACAGTGTCCCTCATGGGAACGGCCTCAGAAATAGACCTCTTTCATGTCGTACCCTCGCAATCAAGTGCAATGCACAGCAACCGCAACAGTCAGCCCACTTTCCCCTCTCACAACCTAGAAGCCGGAGACCAGCTTTGGCCTTGGGATCAACTGTGGCACTGAGATTTATGAGCTCAACCATCTGCCCTCGTCATTGCATTGTTCCTCAGGTTTGGTTTCTTTTCTGGCTAGACAGGGGCAGTTAATTTGCCTTCTGAAACTGTCATCCTTCTCCAACACTGACCGCTGGAGTCCCATTGCCTCTCATTGAAGGAGAACTGAATCATTTCATTGTTTATTAAGATTTCTTTGTATGCTTCCTTTCATCGGTACACAAGCTGCTCTTGAGGCAGCAAAGACTAAACCAATATTGTCAGAGACAAATAATACTGCGGACCTTAATCTAAAGTAAACACATCTGTCTGATCCTGCAATGGATTTTAAGGCACAAGCATTGACCAGGATTTCAAGTTTTTCACAGTCTGAAAGACTAAGAGACATTTTATCCTCTATTTCTTGTTCAAATTGGCCACACAGCAGCCTAGCGCATGACCTCCAGGCCCTCATCCAAGGCATTGATTCAGTGCAACCTTCCATACAATACCCAGAAGACCTGCCAAAGTCATTAAAGCCTGCTATCCCCTCCCGCCTTAGCCTTGGAGGCCAAGCCAATCTCAAGAAACACTGTTACACCTTGTATACGACATACAAATCAGCTGAAATGACCCCATTCAAGCCAAAGTTCAATCGAAGCAGAAATGACCCACGGTCCCAAAGGATGGTCTTACCTGGAGGTCCAGTGCACTGAGTTTGCTCTTGTCTCCTGAGTTGCGTTTGAATTCCTCTATGGTCCAGGAGGGCTGCGGACGCTTGCCCTCGGCTGCACCGGTCAGACGCAGGTCGGTGTAGAGAGGGCTGCCCTTCACATGGGACTTGACAGAGGGGGGGAAATGGTGGGGGCTGAAAACCTGCTCAACCAGGTAGGCGTCCTTAGGTGGCTTGGTAGGACGATGGGCCTGGTGGGGGTCATACTGTCGATCCGTCTGTTGGGGATAACCATGAAAAAGTTCAGTGAAACATCATTAGGTATCGCTGCAGTTTTACAAGTGCAACCCTTAGAAGCAATAGTTATAGTCAGTCGTGTCTGATGAAAGAATCTTCCATCTTCTAAATAAACCACGTGGTTTTGTCATATTTTGTCTCTGAGAAACATACAAAAGTCAAACTGTGAAGTTGCAGTTGATACATTTTCATGGTTCAGATTAAATATAGTCAGGAATTACAATGAATTATATATTTGAATTAGAACATTATAGCGAATTGAAAATATTAGATTTACAAATAAATTTGTAATAATTTTTGTGAAACGTATAATCGGGGTGGCACCGTGACATAGCAGGTAGTGTCTCAGTCACAGGACCTGGAGGTTGTGGGTTCGAGTCCCGCTCCAGGTGACTGTCTGTGAGGAGTGTGGTGAGTTCTCTCTGTGTCTGCGTGGGTCTCCTCCGGGTGACTGTCTGTGAGGAGTGTGGTGTGTTCTCCCTGTGTCTGCGTGGGTTTCCGCCGGGTGACTGTCTGTGAGGAATGTGGTGTGTTCTCCCTGTGTCTGTGTGGGTTTCCTCCGGGTGACTGTCTGTGATTAGTGTGGTGTGTTCTCTCTGTGTCTGTGTGGGTTTCCTCCGGGTGACTGTCTGTGAGGAGTGTGGTGTGTTCTCCCTGTGTCTGCGTGGGTTTCCTCCGGGTGACTGTCTGTGAGGAGTGTGGTGTGTTCTCCCTGTGTCTGCGTGGGTTTCCTCCGGGTGACTGTCTGTGAGGAGTGTGGTGTGTTCTCCCTGTGTCTGCGTGGGTTTCCTCCGGGTGACTGTTTGTGAGGAGTGTGGTGTGTTCTCTCTGTGTCTGTGTGGGTTTCCTCCAGATGCTCCGGCTTCCTCCCTGCTCCAAAAACACACGTTGGTAGGTGGATTGGAGACTCAATATTGTCCGCAGGTGTGAGTGTGTGTCGCCCGCCTTGCACCCAGTGATTCTGATAAGCACTTACAGACTATGAATTAATTTTAAATATTCTCCTGCTATTTTGTCATTAATATGTTTACAGTTACTAACATATTCACCAATCTTTAAATCTGTTAAACCAAAGCTCACATGAATGTTTGGATGCAATTTTATCCCCAAGAACAAAGCAAATCCATGCACATACTTCTGCAGCAATTTTTCCTGATGGAACTCATAATGAATGCAGCGACCAATAAATTATTCTCACTCACCGTTTTCAGTTTATTTAATTCTTTAATTATTTTCTGTTAAATAAGATGAGAATTGTCATTTTTTAACAGAATTTTGAATTAGATTTATTCCTTACACTAAATGCATGACAGATTTCGAAGCACATGTACAATGTGGTCTGATTGTGAGGGAGGGAGGCAGACAGTTGGGGAGAACAGACCGATCAAGACCATTCATTTGGTCTCAATAAAATTAGGGGATAAGATGTTTACTGTCACACACTGTTGTGTGTTCCTGCTCTGTTTGTGTTTCCTTGTCTGTCATGTGCTTCTTTAGCACATGGCTCTGTTTGTGTTTGGTTCCAGTCTCCTCCCTTGTCTCTGCCTTAGTCCCACCTTGTCGTTAGTGTTTCCACCTGTGTCTCTTTTGTAATCCTGCCCCCTCATTATCCTTCCCAGGTGTTCCTTGTTTGTGCTCCTGTGTATTTATACCCCCCTTGTTCTTAGTTCTTGTTTGTCTGGTCTTGTGTGTGGATGTGTGTATGTTCACTGTTGAGTATATGTTGGTTTTGGTTTTGTTTGTTTAAAATAAACATTACTTGCATTTACATCCACTTCTTTCCTCCCTCAACTGTGGTCTTTATCATCAAAGGATTTCATTTATTGATTTCGAGATGTAAATAGTATGAAAAAAAGAAACAGATAAAAAATGCTTTTAAAATAAAAGTGTTTCTGAATGGGTTAATAATGGTAATTATATTTAGGGAGTTTGAGAGTGTGAACTTTCCTATTGGTTAGGACTTCAGGAGCTGGAACGAAGGTATTCCGTAACAGATTAACAAGCGTAAGAAAGAATCTACTCTTTCCAATGAGATCCAAAGTGAAAAACATCATTCAAGTCCTGTCACGTTAATAGAAAGTTATTCTCAGTGCAGATATCAACATTGCTACCAATCTCCTCGGCAAACTAAGGCTAATAAAGCAGTCTGGCAGTATCTCAGAAATGTCTCAATGGCTTAATCACTTTGCCTCAGCTGATCGTAAATCATTTTTACAAGCAAGCAGCACAGAAACTCTAACGCTAAGTCTGCTTTACTGGGGACGGATTATAATTACGAGGGTAATACAGAGTTCCAGCAGGTTGTAGACGACCTGCATCAGCTATAACAAGCATTTCAGGCTCAACCACCAGGAGACATGACATAAAATATTAGCCTTGTGTTTGCAGAAGTTATTCCTGTCTCGTTTACGGTGCAGAAAACATGTGCTTGTTGTCCATTAGACAGCATAATATGTGTTTTTAATATCTCTAACTCAGGGGCTTATTGTTCTCCTAAGAGACACGTGAGACACTGCTGCACGAGACCATTCCTGCAAACCAAGCTGGACATCGTGCACAGCATTTTTAAACTTCCTTTCTAATAGACTAAGATTTACTCAATCGTGTCTCAGATTCGGCTGAGACTAGAACTGTCTTCTAGTATCAAGCCGATTAATTATAAGTTGATTTGAGGATCTGTTTCCATTCGCCACCAGAACATTAGTGAGAACTCCAGCAGCACTGCTTTGTCTGATCCACCCGTATACCTTGTCAATGACACTGCAATTATACCTGCTCTGAGGAGGTCCTCACCACTGAAGACCAGGGCGACATGGGGCTATTAAAGTATCCAGAGTAACAGGTGGACAACAGTCTGTAATTGTAGGAACACAAAGTGCCCCTGTGTGGTCAGTGGAGCTGAGAGAATGGACAGTGAACATTGCGGATTGGTGGATGTTAGACTTGAATAGCAGCAGTACATTGACTAATCAGTGAAGGCCAGTGAATGAATGAGCTATAGGAGAATAGTAGTGTCTCAGACCTGATACACAAGAGCTCCAGGCGTTATTCAGAGGCAGACGAGATGGAAGCTGGGAGAGGAATAAAATGATAGCGCGGACAGCTAACAGCAGCCTCAAGTTGGAAACAAATTGTGACACGCAGGGAACAATGACACACCAAGGGTTTGAAATAGCTGGGAAAATCAGCATGCTAGATTGATTGAAACAGCTTATTGGATTCTAGTGGAGTTGGATGAGCAGCAGAAACAACAAAAAACCTATACTGAGACACACAGAGAGCCCCGGTGGAGCCAAGATGGAGAACAGGTTGCTATCTGTACTCCAGGAATACAAAACATAACACAGCACTGTGTAACAATACAAACTAACCTATCTAGATCTGACTTTACTAAAGCTTTAATAGCTGCCATCAAATGCTCACAGCAATGTTCACAGTAAAGAGTAGAGACTGACTGCAGTAAAGTGTCTGTCTATTCGTAGCACTTATTGCAAGTGTGATCATATTATATATGGATAGTTAGATGTAGCACTTATTCATTCTCTCTCTCTCTCTCTCTCTCTCTCTCTCGCTCTCTCTCTCTCTCTCTCTCTCTCTCTCTCTCTCTCTCTCTCTCTCCAGGACTCCTCCAGCTGTAGCCTGGCAGTACACAGTCATGCATTTTGGATGAATTGCTGAGATCTTTCTCTCCTGTGAGGTGTTACTCTGCCCTTTACCAGCTCAGCCTTGCCTACACTCAGGTGCAAATTAAAAAGCAGCATGAGGGACCAGTGAAGGTGTGTGTGTGTGTTGTGGGTTGAGGGTTGGGGGTGGAGCTCAGCTCAGTACTCACACTGAGACCCCAGGCTAATCAACATGCAACACAGAGCCCAATCTACTGCAGCATATGCTGAGGATGTCAGGTAGAGCAGCTCTGAAAACAGAGGAGAGACTCTTAGAGATAAAGGTTGTTCTAAGGGCAGATCTGCCTTCGGGAGCGCTGCATTCTGGGGGATGTTTTGAGGCAAGCGTTAGATAAAGACTCTCTGAAGAACTCAACCTTTAGAAACGAGGGATAAAATGAAAATGACAGTAATGGAATGGACAACAGGAGTAATTCTGGCAGTAAGTCTGCCGTCAACACAAACTGTGGCCAACACAACATTATCAGAGCTCAACGCGCTTGCAGGAGATCACTAATGACCCAGTTTGTTATGCTGGTTATCAGATACCTGCATTAGTTAGCATCATGCTATGTTCTCCTGGATGGCAGTGGCATCACAGTCACCCACACACTCACTCCTTTTACTGACACACTCACACCTGTGGACACACACTCACCCAGTCACACACACACACTCACACCTGTGGACAGTTTCACACACTCACCCAGTCACACACACACACTCACACCTGTGGACAGTTTCACACACTCACCCAGTCACACACACACTCACACCTGTGGACACACACTCACCCAGTCACACACACACACACACCTGTGGACAGTTTCACACACTCATCCAGTCACACACACACACACACACACCTGTGGACAGTTTTACACACTCACCCAGTCTCACACACACACACACACACACACACCTGTGGACAGTTTCACATACTCACCCAGTCACACACACTCACACCTGTGGACAGTTTCACACACTCACACCTGTGGACACACACTCACCCAGTCACACACAC